>NW_015166075.1:2235-10660 GCF_001447785.1 Gekko japonicus
TCGGGGGGGGGGCTCTGCAACTTACCTGGCTGCTTCTTGCTCGGGCTGCTGGGAGCAGGGGGTGGGGCTTGCTGCATGTGCCCGCCCCCTGGGCTCCTTACTGCCGGAGCTCCGCTCCTGTGCGCTCCTGCAGGAAATGACCCCTGATTATTTCCCTCTCCTTCATTCCCTCGTGGATGAAGTCTGGGGAAGGTGGAGTTTGAGAGGGGTAGGAACTCAGCTGGATACAGCAGTACGGGTGTTGATGGTGATGCCTGTCTGGGCACACATCCGCCCGGTGCCACGTGACCTGCACTGGCTGCCTATCGAATTCCGGATCCGTTTCAAGGTGCTGGTGCTTACCTTTAAAGCCCTATACGGCCAGGGGCCAGCATCGTGTGAGATCAGGGCCCTGCGGGATTTACTACAACTCCACAGGGCCTGCAAGATGGAGCTCTTCCACCGAGCTTTTGGTTGAGGAGGTGGGCGTCCCCTTCCTTGGGTCGGCCCCCATCTGCAGCCTGGCTCCTGGAGACCTTAAATTTTAAAGATCGTTAAAAAACATTAAATCTTAATACCATCGACCGCTGAGGTACGTGGTTTTCATTAGCGTTGCATGGCACATACGAGTTATTTATTTTGTGTTCTAATGTGGTTTTAATTGCATTATATTTTATACCGTTGGGACTCTCCCTGAGCCCTTTAAAGGGAGGGTGGGATATAAATCCAAATAAATAATAAATAAATGAATAAATAAACGGGATACCACAGAATCCACCCTCCAAAGCAGCCATTTTCTCCAGGGGAACTACTCTCTGTGATGAGGATCAGTTTTAATTCCAGAACTGCATCCCACTTAAAGTTTGAACAGTGAGTAGCCCAAGGCAGGGTTGACCAATCTGGGGTGGGAAGAGATTTGGAGGCGGGGCTTGGGGAAGGCGGGGATCCGGGAGGGGAGGGGCTTCAGCAAAGTACAGTGCCATCAAGTTCACCCTCCGAAGCAGCCATTTTCTCCAGGGGGGGAAACATACAACTCACTGAAGAAAAAAACACTATTCTATAGGAGCTGCGGTGGCTCAAGTGGTTAAGACGCTGAACTGCAGACTGTGGGAGGTCAGTAGTTCAGCAGTTCGAGACCCGGCCACATGACCACGGAAACGTCTTCGGACAGCGCTGGCTCTTCGGCTTTGAAACGGAGATGAGCACCGCAACCCTAGAGTCGGACTCGACTGGCTTTCGAGCAAGGGACACCTTTTCCTTTACCTATAAATTTTAACACGTTTTGTTATGCTTTTTATATTGCAAATGTCTATCATGAGTAACATTTGTTGTATAAAACACATTTCATAAGCAATGCTCCCTCTAAGCTGTGGAGTCTTGTGAGCAAAAATTCTGCTTTCTGAGCTAATGGCATTGAAGTTGTGAGCGAGCGATTTGGCTACTGCATACATCAGTTTGCTCTGGAGCCCCATCCTTCCTGAGCTAAGACAAGAATGTGTGTGCCGGAGGCTAAAAAACTGTGAGATAGCTCACACTAACTCAGCTTAGAGGGAACACTGTTCATAAGTATGAGTAAATATATATATATAGGTCTGTTTCAGATAACTTTTTCAACTCGGTCTCTCTGTAGATGTTCGTCACCAGTCTCTTCACAGAGTACTACAGGAACGACCACAATACGGATCAACACAATATCTCTCTAATGCCTGATCTCTGTTGTCTGTAACTCCAGAAAGCCCCAGACCCTACCTGGAGGTTGAACACATGAAGCTGCCTTCTACTCAATCAGACCCTGGGTCCCTCAAAGTCAGAATTGTCTACTTAAACCGGTAGCACCTCTCCAGGGTCTCAGGCTGAGGTCTTTCACAACACCTGCTACCTGATCCTTTTAACTAGAGACGCCGGGGATTGAACCTGGGACTTCCTGCATGCCAAGCAGGTGCTCTGCCAATGAGCCACGGCCCCTCCCTGTTGGCAACCTTAGTCCAACATTACCCAGTGAGGTTCATGGCTACGTGGAGACTTGAACCTGGGTCTCTCCCCCAATCGTAGTCTGGAATTCTAACCACCCTATCAAGTTGTGGGGTTGCCAAGTCCTACCTGTTGCCACAGCGGGGGACTCCCGGCTTGCTCCTGGAGTGCGCGCGCCACAACCACATCGCCCGGAAGTGACGCGATTACGCCAGGCACGCTGGGGGCGGGGCCACGACCATCCGAGGGAAAACCATAGAGTTTTCCCTTGGATGACCGTGGCCCCGCCCCCAGCGTGCCCGGCGTGGTTGTGTCACTTCCGGGTAATGTGCACGTCACATACTTTGGGAGTGGGGTTCCCCCCGGGGCCCTATCCGCCGCCGGCGGGGAATGGGCCTCTGGGGCGGGGGTTTCCCCGCCCCCCAGGGGGACTTGGCAAGCCTATCAGGTCGGCTTTCAATTCTCCAGTCGCTTCTCTCTCTTTCAGCAATATCAACACAGCCAGACTTCCAGAGATTAATGTTTCACAGTTAATAACATTTATTTTACATCTAATTAATTACCCCATTACTTTGGTTCTACATGATTGCGATTCACTACACCTACAGGAATTCCAAATAAACCCGTCTGTGGGCATCACGTTGGAACTGTGGTACACCCGGAACCGATGTCTACTATTTCAGACAAACCGAAGGCACGGCAATTCCGAGACAAAGCCAGTGTTTAATGCCTATGCCCCCATGACAGTAATTTGCTTTAGGTATAGCTTGCTTTAAACACAGGGGAGAATATTGTTATGTCTGTTCAATAATGCCTCCAAGTCAAATCCAAAATCTGGTTACTGAGATGTCAGCCAAATAGCTCTTTAAAACCCATTCCTACAGCTGTGTTCAGTCCCGCTCCTGAGATCCGACTTACATACACCTCTTCCCCTAACAACAGTTCTCTTACAGTAACATACACTCACCTACACCACAAATATCCTGCCATTTGTCCACAGAGCACAGGGTAGCTTACACGGCTCTCCCTGCTACCACTTTGCCTGCGAAACAACTCTGTGAGATGTTAGGCCGCGAGTCCCCAATTTGGTACCCGTGGGAGCCAGGGTACCCGCGGAGTTCTTTTAGAAACTGGGTGAAGTCCATTGGGGCTTCAGCCTGGCAAGGCTTCTGATTGGCTGTACATATATATATATATATTAAAGGTGCTTTAGCAACAACTGCCAATACAGCAAAAGGATCTTCACTGTGTGACCGAAGGATAAGCCATTTTGTGGCCGGCTCTGCATCCTGCTGCAGCCATTTTGTGGCTGTGTCCACCACCCCGCGTCAGAAATTCCAAAGGTGTCCGCAAGCTCAAAAATGTTGGCAGGGCCCTGAATTAGGCTGAGAGACATCGACTGGCCCAAGGTCACCAACTATTTTCAGAAAGTGGGTGGGGCTAACTAAGTTCTTGTCTAGCATGGCTTCCCTCTAAGCTTAGTTAGTGTGAGCTAGCTCACAGTTTTTTAGCCTCTGGCTCACACATTTTTGCCTTAGCACAGGAAGGATGGCTCCAAAGCAAACTGATTTATGCAATAGCCAAATCGCTCACTCACAACTTTTATGCCAGTAGCTCACAAAGTTGGATTTTTGCTCACAAGACTCTACAGCTTAGAGGGAGCATTGCCCATGGCAGCCATTTTGTGGTTGCACCCACCACCTTGTGTCAGAATTCCAAAGGTGCCCCGTAGACTCAACAAGGTTGGGGACAAAAGAACATAAGAGAAACCATGTTGGATCAGGCCAGTGGCCCATCCAGGCCAACACTCTGTGTCACACAGTGGCCAAAACCCCAGGGGCCATCAGGAGGTCCACCAATGGGGCCAGAACTCCAAAAGCCCTCCCACTGTTGCCCTCCTAAGCACCAAGAAGACAGAGCATCACTGCCCCAGTCATAAGAACATCAGAGAAGCCAGTGTTGGATCAGGCCAGTGGCCCATCCAGTCCAACACTCTATGTCACACAGTGGCCAAAACCCCAGGGGCCATCAGGAGGTCCACCAATGGGGCCAGAACTCCAGAAACCCTCCCACTCTTGCCCCCCAAGCACCAAGAACGAGGGACCTCTGAACTATTAAGATGCTAAGGGGAAGGATCAGACAGAAAGTGGTCTGACCGGGGTGGGGTGGGGGGCAGAGATTTGGGCCCATCTATTTAACAGAGCCCAATTTAATAATCACCGTAACAAGGCAACTATCTCCCCAACAATGGGGAAATATAAAATCCAGAAACATCACCGTTGATTCTGGACAAGGAAACCTTCCCTACATACACACACGGAATACGGACAACTGGGCAAGTTTGCCAAAACGTCAGGTTCGAATAAGCAGCTTATCCTGGCAAGCGTTTGTAATCCACTTCCATTTCCTCTGGGGAAGGGAGGAGGAGCAGAATTTGAACTCGGTCTTACACCTGCACAGCCAGTTTAGCCGGTCCTTCTTTGA
This sequence comes from Gekko japonicus, assembly GCF_001447785.1. NCBI lineage: Eukaryota > Metazoa > Chordata > Lepidosauria > Squamata > Gekkonidae > Gekko > Gekko japonicus. The sequence goes on from NW_015166075.1 coordinate 6,670, forward strand.
GATCCTAGGAAGCAGGCCACTGCACAATGGAACATTAATTACGGAGCCTGTCCTGCATCCAACCCCCTTTGTACGGTCTCACAACAATGCACCGAAATTAACCCAAAGGCACCAGCAGAACCGGAGCTGCGGTGGCTCAGGTGGTTAAGACGCTGAACTGCAGGCTCTGGAAGGTCGGTAGTTCAGCAGTTCGAGACCCGAGTGTGCCGCATGATGGAGTGAGCTCCCGTCTCTAGTTCCAGCTCCTGCCAACCTAGCAGTTTGAAAGCAAGAAATTGCAAGTAGATAAATAGGTACCACTTTGGTGGGAAGGGAACAGCATTTCGTGCGCCTTGGTGTTTAGTCATGCCGGCCACATGACCACGGAAACGTCTTCGGACAGCGCTGGCTCTTCGGCTTTGAAATGGAGATGAGCACCGCAACCTTAGAGTCGGATTCGACTGACCTTCAAGCAAGGGAGACCTTTACCTTTACCTTTTTACCAGCAGAACCAAGCCGGAGCCATCCTGGAGACACGTCCCTTAAATGGGAAAGAAAGCAGTGGAGAAGGAGGGAGAAATGTACATAGACTCACAGAGCTGGAAGGGGCCATACCGACCATCTAGTAGTCCAACCCCCCTGGCCCAGTGCAGGACCAGCCTACAGCATCTCTGACAAATATCCGTCCAGCCTCTTCTTGAAAGCTGTCCGTGAAGGGGAGCTCTCCACCTCCCTAGGCAGCTGGTTCCACCTTCGAACCACTCTGACCGTGAAAAAGGTTTTCCTAATATCCAGCCGATACCTTTCTGCATACAATTTAAACCCGATGTTTCGGGTACTGCCGAACAGGAAATATTTAACTTTATACCAGGATGGAGTCAGTTAGGGGGAGAGAACCCAAACCTTTGGATAGCTTGAGCAAAAAAAAAAAGTACAGCTTCCGAGAGGGGAGCAGCCTTGGCTATCTAGAAGAGCATCTGCTTGGCATGCAGAAGGTCCCGGGTTCAATCCCCAGCATCCCCAGTTAGAAGGATCAATGTGATGTGAAAGACCTCTTCCTGAGACTAAGCTTCCCAGCACCATAGACAATACGCAATACTGACCTTGAGAAGCTAACAACCTGACTCTGTGGTATTTATTTATGTACTGCTCAAGCTAGCCCGATCCCGTCAGATCTCGGAAGCTAAGCAGGGTCGGCCCTGGCTGGTATTTGGAAGGGCGACATCCAAGGAATACCAGGGTCGTGATGCAGAGACAGGCAATGGCCAACCACCTCTGAAATGTCTCTTGCCTTAAAAACATTCTAGCTCACCACCTAGTGGTGCATAACACTAAAAAAGAGCTAGACCTTCTGGTTGCCAGACAACCTTAGGATCTCCTGGCTGTACTACACACACCGCCTTATGATAATGGTTATTATTTATGTACTTACTACATTTTTATCCAGCCCTACCTTCCAAGGACCTCAGGGCGACACACGCTGGTTTCCCCTCATCCATTCAACCTTCACAACAACCCAGTGAGGTACATCAGGTTGGCTTGAGACAATGTGGCTGGCCCAAAACCACCCAGCAAGCTTCCATTTATTATTTCTTGTTATGTGGCCTTTCCACCAGACCACAGTCCCCAAGGCGACAAACATTTTAAAAATAAAACATCTGAACAATTAAAAAAATGTTTTTAAATAAAATAATTCAGCAAAAACACCAGAACCAGGAAAGAGGGCCATGGACCGTTGTTGTGGAATATGCCAAACTAAAAGAAAAAGTCTCCACCTGCTGGCAAAAGACACAAATAGAGGGAGAGCGGTGAATCTCCAAAGTTTTGGTGCCACCACGGAGAAGGCCCTTTTCTCAGGTTGCCACGCCCCCAGCCTCAGAGGGCTGGGGCAACCGAAGCAGGGCTTATAAAGATGACTGGAGTAGATGGGTACGTTAATACGGAAGAGTCAGAATTTGAACCTGGGGCCCCCCAGATCCTAGACCAACATTCTAACCGCCAGATCACCCTGGCTTAGACGTGTGTTTTCAAACTCCAGAAAGGCAACAAAAACTAGCCCACAGTCTGATTTAAGTAGAATAAATGTGTGTGTGTGTATAAAAATACACGTTTATATTTATTTATACATTTATGCCTGTAGGCGCTTTCACACACACACCGGTTTGGTGTACTGGTTAAGAGCGTGGACTCTGATCTGGGAGAACCGGGTTTGATTCCCCACTCCTCCACATGCAGCCAGCTGGGTGACCTTGGGCAAGTCACAGTTCTCTCAAAGCTGTTCTCTCAAGAGCAGTTCTCGAAAGAGCTCTCTCAGCCCCACCGACCTCACAGGGTGTCTATTGTGGGGAGAGGAAGGGAAGGAGATTGTAAGCTGCTCTGAGACGCCTTCAGGTAGTGACGAGCAGGGTATGAATCCAATCTCTTCTCTTCTTCTTCTAAATAACACACTTTCAATCCACTTCCAATGCTCTTTGCAACTGGATTTTACGGTGTGAAATGGCAAAACCCACCTGCAACGGTCCCTGAATTGAAACTGCATTATTTAGTATGCGTGAAAGTGCCCAGATTGGATATCATCAAAGACATAAGAATATATAAGAACATAAGAGACGCCAATGTTGGATCAGGCCAAAGGCCCATCCAGTCCAACACTCTGTGTCACACAGTGGCCAGAAATACCAGTGTCATCAGGAGGTCCAGCAGTGGGGCCAGGACATTAGAAGCCCTCCCACTGTTGAACCCCCCCCCCCCCCACCAAGAAGACAGAGCATCACTTGCCCCAGAGCCCCTAGTTTTCACCACCTTGAACAACTTTGTATCATCCGCAAATTTAGCCACTTCACTGCTTACTCCCATCTCCAAATCATTAATGAACAAGTTAAAAAGCAGTGGACCAAGTACTGATCCCTGCGGTACCCCACTGCTTACCACCCTCCACTGAGAAAATTGCCCATTTATACTCACTCTCTGTTTTCTATTAATTAGCCAGTTTTTGATCCATAAAAGGACTTGTCCTTCTATCCCATGATTTTTGAGCTTCCTTAGGAGCCTCTGATGAGGAACTTTATCAAAAGCTTTCTGGAAGTCAAGGTAAACAATATCTATTGGATCCCCCTTGCCCACATGTTTGTTCACCCCCTCAAAGAACACTAACAGGTTAGTGAGACAAGATCTTCCCTTAGAGAACCCGTGCTGAGTCTGCCTCAATAGGTTTTGTTCATCTATGTGCCTACTAATTCTTTCCTTAATAATGGTTTCCACCAATTTACCCGGTATCGACGTCAGACTGACTGGTTTTACTAATGTCCTCATGACTGATAAAACACAATGCTAAGAGGCAAGAGAAACCTCGGCAAGTAACTCCCAGTCCAGCACTCCACTGAAATGAAACCCTGAATGAGGAATCTTTATTCCAGAGAAACATTATCAATATTATAATCAGAAGAAGAGGAGGAAGAGGAGAAGGAAGAAGAAGAGGAGGAGGAGGAGGAGGAGACTGGATTTATACACCACCCTTCGCTACCCAAAGGAGTCTCAGAGTGGCTTACAAACTCATTTCCCTTCCCCTCCTCACAACAGACACCCTGTGAGGTAGGTGGCTGAGAGAGCTCTTTCGAGGACTGCTCTTGAGAGAACAGCTCTGAAATAACTTGTGACTGACCCAAGATCACACCAACAGCTCCATGTGGAAGAGTGGGGAATCAAACCCGGTTCTCCCAAATTAGAGTCCGCACTCTATCAAATTCAGTGCCACCAAAACTAGCAAATACTTCTTTGGTTACACTATGAAAAACCACGTCTTTCAACAACAGCGTTCCGTGCGCCTTGGTGTTTAGTCATGCCAGCCACATGACCACGGAAACGTCTTCGGACAGCGCTGGCTCTTCGGCTTTGAAACGGAGATGAGCACCGCAACCCTAGAGTCGGACTCGACTGGCTTTCGAGCAAGGGAAACCTTTACCTTTACCTTTAAGCCTGACTCTAGAATTCCCTCTCCCAGCATTCCCAGAAC
>NW_015166075.1:10737-14636 GCF_001447785.1 Gekko japonicus
TCTGTAAAGCCTGAAGGAGCAGTTGTGATTCTGGGAGATGTCCAGGCCCCACCTGGAGGCTGGCAACACCCTAAAATACATGCTTCAAATTAGGGAGGGAGAGTAAAAACCCAGGCCCTTTTGGAACTGCCATAGAAAAGAAGAAGAGATTGGATTTATACCCCGCCCTTCACTCGGAGTCTCAGAGCGGCTTACAAACTCCTTTCCCTTCCCCTCCCCACAACAGACACCCTGTGAGGTAAAAGAAGAAGAAGAAGAAGAGATTGGATTTATACCCCGCCCTTCACTACCCAAAGGTGTCTCAGAGCGGCTTAAAAACTCCTTTCCCTCCCCCTCCCTACAGCAGACACCCTGTGAGGTAGAAGAAGAAGAAGAGGAGATTGGATTTATACCCCGCCGTTCACTACCCAAGGGTGTCTCAGAGCGGCTTACAGTCTCCTTTCCCTTCCCCTCCTCACAACAGATACCCTGTGAGGTAGGCGGGGTTGAGAGAGCTCTTGACAGAAACTGCTCTTTTTCAAGGACAGCTCTTGTCAGAGCTACGGCTTGCCCAAGGTCATCCGGCAGCTGCGAGTGGAGGAGTGGGGAATCAAACCCGGTTCTCCTAGATTAGAGTCCGCACACTTAACCACTACACCAGACTGGCATGGAAGACAGGCATGTTAGAGTGAGCGACTCCACATCCTTGGACACTGAGGGGCACTGCATACTCTAAGGGTGTATAGGTGTTATCCCCTTGAATGGGATGCCTCTCTTGGTCTTAACCTGGGAGTTCCCCTCTTCCAACCCCCTTTCTCCCTTTCTCCTCTCACTCACTTCACATGGCCTTCCATGAAGACCTGTTTTCCCTCTAAGCTGAGTTAGTGTGAGCTAGCTCACGGTTTTTTAGCCTCCGGCTCACACATCTTTGGTCTCCGCTCAGGAAGGAGGGCTCCGGCGCAAACTAATTTTTGCAGCAGCCAAATCGCTCGCTCACAACCAACGCTCCCTCTAAGCTGTGGAGTCTTGTGAGCAAAAAATTCGACTTTGTGAGCGACTGGCATTAAAGTTGTGAGCGAGCAATCTGGCTACCGCATAAATTAATTTGCTCTGGAGTCATTCTTCCTGAGCAAAGACAAAAATGTCTGAGCCGGAGGCTAAAAAAACTGTGAGTTAACTCACACAAACTCAGCTTAGAGGGAACACTGCTCACAACTTGAGCGCCAGTAGCTCCCAAAGTAGAATTTTTGCTCACGAGACTCCACAGCTTAGAGGGAGCACGAATGAAGACATGTCTAGCTGGTCATTTGTCACAGGCAATATTCCCTGTAAGCTATGGAGCTCTGTGAGCAAAAATTCTACTCTGTGAGCTCCTGGCATTAACGTTGTGAGCAGGAGATTTGGCTGCTGCATAAATTAGTTTGCTCTGGAGCCCTCCTTCCTGAGCTAAGAAAAAAATGTGCGAGCCAGAGGCTAAAAACCTGTGAGCTGGCTCACACCAACTCAGCTTAGAGGGAACACTGGTCACAGGGGAAATACTTTTTAGATTCGGCTTCGCTCTCTGCTTTTGGCTGCAACCTGAACGTGAACTGGATCTACTTGCATAAATGTTAAGTTGACCTTTTTTCGCAATATACTCCTTGGGAGGTTTGTTTACTGCACTCGGGATCATGCTTCTATGACTGGGCAAACTCTTGTCATTTTAACCAAACATCTCAATAAGGCACAAGTTTCCATTCTCCCTGCCAGGGAAAGACACATCTAGAAAGTGGAAGGGGCCGGCTTCCTCAGCTACAAAGGGGAAAGCAGCCGTCTGTGCCAGGTTGACATTTGCCCAGCAGAGCGGCTGAATCAGCAGGATCGGAGTTCTCTTTCTGTTCCTCCTTCAGGGGCAGAAGGAGAAGGCATGGTTCAGGCAGACTTCCGAGTAGAGGCCCTGTTTTAAGTCAGAGCCTGCCTTCCCAAGCCTCCTTCCTGCCTGGACTGAGAAACCTGAATGCTGTCTGCAAAGCGGAAGGATTCGGCTCCGGATAGGGCCCCTTAGCCACTTCTCTGAGCGTGTGGGAAAAGAAGAATCCCTCCGCCCACAGCCTCCGACGCTCAGCTGCGTCTCCGGCAGGACTCTACGGGGGGGGGGGGCACCTGCTGGACTTATCCCGGCCCTAGTTGGAAGGGGGGAAGGGCGGGGCCCGACGAGCTCATAGAAGGAGGCTGTGTAAGCGATTTCTCCTGCATGGTCACCTGGAGGCAATCCCGACTCGCCCCTGGCGACTAAGAAAATGCTTTTTCGAAAGTGCAGACTCCAATACAGATCGGTTTTTATGGCCCAATCCAAGTTCACCTTCGCCCTGTTGAGCCAGGAGATGTGATCAGCCCCTTCTTGCCCACACGCTGCTGCTTCCATGTGATCAGCCCCGTCTTGCCCACATGCTGCTGCTTCCAGCATGTGGTCCTTTTACGGTTGCCAACTCGGGGTTTTGAAATTCCTGGAGATTTCTCAGGAAGTTACCATGGAGATTTCTCAGGAGATTTCTCAGGAAGTTACCATGGAGGTTAAGATCTACCCATCTTGGCTAAATTTGTATTGTAAATTTGTTACTGTATTTTATTGTAATTTATTGTTTTATATTATGTATTTTATTGTTATAACCTTGGCACATAGTGCCCTTGTTAGCCGCCCTGACCCTACGGGGTAGGGCAGGATATAAATCCAAAAAAAAATTTTTTTTTTTTTAAAAGCACTGTGTTGGCCAGGGTTGGTGGAAATCATCATTATCTTTTCCCCCTCCCCCCCTTTTCATATCTGCATATGTTTTTTTGTGTGTTCTTGTGTGCTTGTATGCACCTGGAAGTCATGGCGACCTTTGGTCTGGTGGCTGACTCTGTGTGCATCTGGAAGTCATGGCGACCTCTGGTGACTGACCCCTACTGGGGTCCTGGAGGATATTTGGAGAGGTGGCTCAATAAAGCCTGCCCCCGTCTCCTGACTGCTTGTATTTCAAGGAGGTCTCCCACCTAAGTACTTGTCAGAACCCTGCTTAGTCAGGAGATGAGATCAGCCCCGTCTTGCCCACACGCTGCTGCTTCCAGCATGTGGTCCTTTTATGGTTGCCAACTCGGGGTTTGGAAATTCCTGGAGATTTCTCAGGAAGTTACCATGGAGATTTCTCAGGAAGTTACCATGGAGGTTAAGATCTACCCATCTTGGCTAAATTTGTATTGTAAATTTGTTACTGTATTTTATTGTAATTTATTGTTTTATATTATGTATTTTATTGTTATAACCTTGGCACATAGTGCCCTTGTTAGCCGCCCTGAGGTAAAGGTAAAGGTAAAGGTCTCCCTTGCTCGAAAGCCAGTCGAGTCCGACTCTAGGGTTGCGGTGCTCATCTCCGTTTCAAAGCCGAAGAGCCAGCGCTGTCCGAAGACGTTTCCGTGGTCATGTGGCCAGCATGACTAAACACCAAGGCGCACGGAACGCTGTGACCTTCCCACCGAAGTGGTACCTATTTATCTACTTGCAATTTCTTGCTTTCGAACTGCTACGCTGGCAGGAGCTGGAACTAGAGACGGGAGCTCACTCCGTCATGCGGCACCCGGGTCTCGAACTGCCGAACTACCGACCTTCCACAGCCAGCAGTTCAGCATCTTAACCACGTGAGCCTCCGCAGCTCATACAGAGCCTTCAGGGTAGGGCGGGATATAAATCCAAACATAAATAAATAAATAAATTTGGGTGTGAAGGGCAGGAACATCAGCATTCCCTTAAAGTATCTCCCTGATGCCCGCCCTCCCACTTCCACAGCCCACGACCAGTGTTCCCTCTAAGCTGAGTTAGTGTGAGCCAGCTCGCAGTTTTTTAGCCTCTGGCTCACACATTTTTGTCTCGGCTCAGGAAGGGATGGCTCCAGAGCAAACTA
>NW_015166075.1:14691-14814 GCF_001447785.1 Gekko japonicus
GATGAGAGTGGCTGTGAACCGGGCACCCTTTAGATTTATTTATTTATTTTTGTAATTTTTATCCTGCCCTCCCTGCAAGCTACAGGAACATAACGCACAACCAATGTTCCCTCTAAGCTGAGT
>NW_015166076.1:0-8267 GCF_001447785.1 Gekko japonicus
TTCTGTCTATTGTTGTTTTAGACGGTGGCAATCGAACAAAGTTGGAGTCCGGTGTCACCTTTAAGACCATCAAAGTTTAATTCAGGGTGTAAGCGCCTCGGCGTTTAGTCATGCCGGCCACGTAAGAACATAAGAGACGCCAATGCTGGATCAGGCCAAAGGCCCATCCAGTCCAACACTCTGTGTCACACAGTGGCCAGAAATACCAGGGGCCCTCAGGAGGTCCAGCAGTGGGGCCAGGACACCAGACGCCCTCCCACTGTTGACCCCCCCCCAAGCACCCAGAAGACAGAGCATCCCTTGCCCCAGACTGAGAGTTCCTATCTATACCTTGTGGCTAATAGCCACTGATGGACCTCTGCTCCACATAAGAACATAAGAGATGGCAATGCTGGATCAGGCCAGTGGCCCATCCAGTCCAACACTCTGTCACACAGTGGCCAGAAATACGTGACCACAGAAACGTCTTCGGACAGCGCTGGCTCTTCGACTTGGAAACAGAGATGAACACCACCCCCTAGAGTCGGATTCGACTGGCCTTCGAGCATGGGAAACCTTTATGTTTTTAAGCTTTAATGTGCACGCACACTTCTTCAGACGGAAGCTTGTATCCAGAATCAAACTTATTCTATTTATTTATTTATTGGTAAATTTATACGCCGCCCTCCCCGGATGGGCTCAGGGCAGCTAACAGAAAGGCACAAACAGAATACAACACACAATAAAACGATCATTCCCAGGGCTATTTTTGGGCAGGAACGCACAGGAACGGAGTTCCGGCTGGCTCCTGAGTTGGCCACGCCCAGCAGGAACTCATTAGCATAATAGGCCACACCCAACAGCAGGAACTCATGAGGATTGGCTACATTAGGGGTGTGTGGCCTAACATGCAAAGGAGTTCCTGCTACAAAAAAAGGCCCTGGGTTTTGACAACAAACAAGGTAAACAGAATAAGAAGGGAACAACAGGGCCGAGAGGCCGAGGCCTTCCCCTGATAAGGACCTCAGAAGAGCCCTGCTGGATCAGACCAGTGAGGGTCCATCCAGTCCAGCCTCCCGTCTCTCACACAGGGGCCAGCCAGTTCCTCTGGAGGGCCAGCAACAGGGCAGAGAGGCCGAGGCCTTCCCCTGATATTGCCTCCTGACTCTGGGATTCAGAGGATGAGTGCCTCTGAATGTGGAGGTTCCCCTCAGTCACCGTGATTAGTAGCCAGTGCCACTGACAGACTTATCCTGCATGAATCTGTCTGATCCCCTTTGAAAGTTGTCTATTCCTGCGGCCATCACTACAGAGAGAAATCAAGACATTGTACACAGTTTTGCTCGTTCCATAAATGACTGTCTCTTTCAGCCTCTCATTCTGACCCTTGCAGTACAAACAGAATTAATGTAGAGGTTGTGATCCCACAGAAGTGTATCTATGTGTCTAAATCTCAACAGTCCCCTATGTGCAGATATCTAAATCCGCATATAGGGGGCATTTGTTGTTGTTGTTGTTGTTCAGTCGCACAGTCGAGTCCGACTCACCGCGACCCCACGGACCAGGTCATGCCAGGCCCTCCTGTCTTCCGCCATCCTCTGAAGCTTGCTCAACTTCATGTTTGTTGCATCAATGACACTGTCTAACCATCTCGTCCTTTGCCGCCCCTGTCTTCTTTGACCTTCAATCTTTCCCAGCATCAGGGTCTTCTCCAGTGAGTGCTCCCTTCTCATTGGGTGGCCAGAGTATTTGAGCTTCAGTTGCATTATCTGGCCTTCCATTATCTATAGGGGGCATACTTACCCCAAACATGTTTTTCTGCAAACTTGGGTGACCCCCTAGGCTTGCAGAAAAATCTGGCTCGGAGCAACTCCCAGGCACTTGTCACCGCTGCCGGGCTCAAAGGCAGGGAAAAAGAAGGGGGGGGGATTGGCTTGGAGAGGGGGGAGAGAAAGGAAAAGATGGGGGGATTGGCTCAGGGAGGAGAGAAAGAAAGGGGGTTGGCTTGGGAGCGAGAAAGACAAAGAAGGAGGGAGTGGCTTAGTGGAGGGTTGGAAAGAAAACAAAAGGGGGACCGGCTTGGGGAGAGAAAGAAACGGGACAATGGGGGGAGAGGGCAGGAAGCAAAGGTGGGGGGAATGCCCCCTCCCCGCAAGTTTCTTGCGGGTCCCAACTTGTATATCTGAATCTGAAAGGGGGACTGGCTTGGGGAGAGAAAGAAACGGGACAATGGGGGGAGAGGGCAGGAAGCAAAGGTGGGGGGAATGCCCCCGCCCTGCAAGTTTCTTGCGGGTCCCCACTTGTATATCTGAATCTGAAAGGGGGACTGGCTTGGGGAGAGAAAGAAACGGGACGATGGGGGGAGAGGGCAGGAAGCAAAGGTGGGGGGAATGCCCCCTCCCCGCAAGTTTCTTGCGGGTCCCCACTTGTATATCTGAATCTGAAAGGGGGACTGGCTTGGGGAGAGAAAGAAACGGGACGATGGGGGGAGAGGGTAGGAAGCAAAGGTGGGGGGAAGGTCCCCTCCCCGCAAGTTTCTTGCGGGTCCCCACTTGTATATCTGAATCTGAAAGGGGGACTGGCTTGGGGAGAGAAAGAAACGGGACGATGGGGGGAGAGGGTAGGAAGCAAAGGTGGGGGGAAGGCCCCCTCCCCGCAAGTTTCTTGCGGGTCCCCACTTGTATATCTGAATCTGAAAGGGGGACTGGCTTGGGGAGAGAAAGAAACGGGACGATGGGGGGAGAGGGCAGGAAGCAAAGGTGGGGGAATGCCCCCTCCCCGCAAGTTTCTTGCGGGTCCCCACTTGTATATCTGAATCTGCACTAATGGACCTGGGGTAGGGGTGCCAGGCCCCCCACTGGAGTCAGGGGATCCCCCACCCCCGACTGCCACCCCCGACTGCTGATCAGCTGGCCGGTGGGACGACTGACGAGCAGCAGGGGGAGGCCTGGCCCAGTGTGGCTGGGAACGTCAGTGGCAGACCCATGACATTCCAGGTTAACACATCCAGCGCTTGTCCGTATACACGCTCACACAGATAGTCCTGGAAAGGAAAGAAATGGTCCTCACCTAGGGGGGGACTCCTCCTTGAAATAATCCTCAATCAGCTCGTCCTCACTGAGAAGGCTGTTGAACCGAAGACAACGCCGAGCTGAACCGTCGGGCGTGATCTCGACCCCTCCCTGCCGGGTGAAGACATAAAGGGTTAACTTGGCGTAGGACCTTACCACTGGATGCAACCGGGGGGGGGGGGAGTCCGCTACATGGCGCGCACAGGACCTCTTAGAGCGACGGCTGCGAGCGGGGTTGTTATCACCGTGAAACCACGAGGCTGCTTGTTACTGAGTCAGGCCCTCGGTCTGTCGAGATCAACATTGCCTACTCTGGCTGTCAGCTGCTCTCAAGGGTCTCAGATTTTTTTTGCATCCCCTATTACCAGAGATCCTGCCAGCGTGACCGCTGAGAACATAAGAACATAAGAGACGCCAATGTTGGATCAGGTCAAAGGCCCATCCAGCTCAACACTCTGTGTCACACAGTGGCCAGAAATACCAGGTGCCATCAGGAGGTCCACCCGTGGGGCCAGAACATTAGAAGCCCTCCTACTGTTGACCCCCCCCCCAAGCACCAAGAAGACAGAGCATCACTTGCCCCAGAACCCTTATCTATACCTTGTGGCTAATAGCCACTGATGGACCTCTGCTCCATATGCTTATCTAATTCCCTCTTGAAGCCGTCCATGCTTGTAGCCGCCACCACTTCCTGTGGCAGTGAATTCCAGGTGTTGATCACTCTTTGGGTGAAGAAGTACTTCCTTTTATCTCTGCCAGTTGAACCTGAGGCCTTCAGCTTGCCAAGCAGACGCTCTGCCAGTGAGTCACGGCTCGGTTCTTGTTATCCGCCTACTTTGGCCAGCCAAAATAACACAGGCAAGGAGAGCTGCCCTCTATCACTGAAGGCAAAACCTGTTGTTATCCTCCTAACTGGTTGTTATCTTCCGGCCTTGGAACAAAGCGTGTGTTTCTCTGTTCCATGTTCATTAAGCACCACCCGAGACGAGCTCTCAAACAGACTTCATGAGACTCCAGGTGGGAATTCACAAGCCCTGTGAGAGACACTTCCAGAGGGTGGGGTCTGTGAGGGTCCCACACACCAGATCCACACGCCAAACCCACTTTGTTGATGAGAGATTTCTCCAGTACTAGACAGCGGTAGAGAGAGCCCCAATACAGCTCCCGCTGTCTCTAGCCACTGTACCTCGGCAGCAGGAACCAACTACTGGCTGGCACCAGGGCTTTTTTGGTAGAAAAAGCCCAGCAGGAACTCATTAGCATAACAGGCCACACCCAACTGCAGAAACTCATTAGCATATTAGGCCACACCCTCGACAACACAGCGGATCTGCATATTAGGCCACACCCCCATGTTAACAGGAGTGTGGCCATCCAGCCACACCCACCTTTTGCTTCTGTTTACCTTGTTTGTTGTCAAAACCCAGGGCTTTTTTTTGGAGCAGGGACTCCTTTGCCTGTTAGGCCACACACCCCTAATGCAGCCAATCCTAATGAGTTTCTGCTGTTGGGTGTGCCCTGTTATGCTAATGAGTTCCTGCTGGGTGTGGCCAACTCGGGAGCCAGCCGGAACTCCGTTCCTGTGCGTTCCTAAGCAACCTGAGGCCTTCAGTTTGCCGAGCAGACGCTCTGCCAGTGAGTCACGGCTCGGTTCTTGTTATCCGCCTACTTTGGCCAGCCAAAATAACACAGACAAGGAGATTTCCTGAGAGCCGCCCTCTATCACTGAAGGCAAAACCTGTTGTTATCCTCCTAACTGGTTGTTATCTTCTGGCCTTGGAACAAAGCGTGTCTTTCTCTGATCCATGCTCATTTAGCACCACCCGAGATGAGCTCTCAAACAGACTTCATGAGACTCGAGGTGGGAATTCACAAGCCCTGTGAGAGACACTTCCAGAGGGTGGTGTCTGTGAGGGTCCCACACACCAAATCCACGCGCCAAACCCACTCTGTTGATGAGAGATTTCTCCAGTACTACACAGTGGTAGAGAGAGCCCCAATGCAGCTCCTGCTGTCTCTAGCCACTGTGTCTCAGCAGCAGGAACTAACTACTGGCTGGCACCAGGGCTTTTTTGGTAGAAAAAGCCCAGCAGGAACTCATTAGCATAACAGGCCACACCCAACTGCAGAAACTCATTAGCATATTAGGCCACACCCTCGACAACACAGCGGATCTGCATATTAGGCCACACCCCCCTAATGTAGCCAATCCGAATGAGTTTCTGCTGTTGGGTGTGGCCTATTATGCTAATGAGTTCCTGCTGGGTGTGGCCAACTCAGGAGCCAGCCGGAACTCCGTTCCTGTGCGTTCCTGCCCAAAAATAGCCCTGGCTGGCTGGCACCGTTGATCAACTGTATGAATTTTAAACCGACTAATGAAATCTGTAACAGCGTTCCGTGCGCCTTGGCATTTAGTCATGCCGGCCACATGACCACGGAAATGTCTTCGGGCAGCGCTGGCTCTTCGGCTTGGAAACGGAAATGAGCACCGCAACCCTAGAGTCGGATCCGACTGGCTTTTGAGCGAGGGAAACCTAATTAAATCTGTATGGGAATAAAAAGGAGAGGGGGGAAGCTGGATCCTTTGAATCTCTGTGTCTTAGGGAAATGAATTTGAGGGACCCAGCTGTAGCTTGGAGGGAGGGTTCTCTGCATTTAGATAGTACATATAAGAACAGAAAAAGCCAGTCCAGCATCCCGTCTCACACAGGGGCCAGCCGGTTCCTCTGGAGGGCCCACAACAGGGCAGGGAGGCGGAGGCCTTCCCCTGATAAGAACCTCAGAAGAGCCCTGCTGGGTCAGACCAGGGAGGGTCCATCTAGTCCAGCCTCCCGTCTCACACAGGGGCCAGCCGGTTCCTCTGGAGGGCCCACAACAGGGCAGGGAGGCGGAGGCCTTCCCCTGATAAGAACCTCAGAAGAGCCCTGCTGGGTCAGACCAGGGAGGGTCCATCTAGTCCAGCCTCCCGTCTCACACAGGGGCCAGCCGGTTCCTCTGGAGGGCCCACAACAGGGCAGGGAGGCGGAGGCCTTCCCCTGATAAGAACCTCAGAAGAGCCCTGCTGGGTCAGACCAGGGAGGGTCCATCTAGTCCAGCCTCCCGTCTCACACAGGGGCCAGCCGGTTCCTCTGGAGGGCCCACAACAGGGCAGGGAGGCGGAGGCCTTCCCCTGATAAGAACCTCAGAAGAGCCCTGCTGGGTCAGACCAGGGAGGGTCCATCTAGTCCAGCCTCCCGTCTCACACAGGGGCCAGCCGGTTCCTCTGGAGGGCCCACAACAGGGCAGGGAGGCGGAGGCCTTCCCCTGATAAGAACCTCAGAAGAGCCCTGCTGGGTCAGACCAGGGAGGGTCCATCTAGTCCAGCCTCCCGTCTCACACAGGGGCCAGCCGGTTCCTCTGGAGGGCCCACAACAGGGCAGGGAGGCGGAGGCCTTCCCCTGATAAGAACCTCAGAAGAGCCCTGCTGGGTCAGACCAGGGAGGGTCCATCTAGTCCAGCCTCCTGTCTCACACAGGGGCCAACCAGGTCCTCCGGAGGGCCAAGAACAGGGAGGCCAAAGCCTTCCACTGATATTGTCTCATGGCACTGGAATTTAGAGATTGACTGCCTCTGAATGTGGAGGTGAGGAACATCAGAAGAACCATGCTAGATCAGAGCAGCGGTCTATCCAGTCCAGCATCCCGTCTCACACAGTGGCCAGCCACTTCCTCATGGGGGGGTGGCCAACAGCAAGGCATCGAGGCCAAGGCCTTCCCCGGATGTTTCTTCTTGGCACTGGGATTCAGGGGTCGACTGCCTCTGAATGTGGAAGTTCCCTTCAGTCACCATCACAGACGAGGCCTCCCCTCCAGTTCAAGAGGACGAGAAAACACCCCTTCAAGGAAGCCAAGGCATTGTGCTTGGGCAGGCCAGGGTCTACACCGAAAAAGAAGGAGAGATGTTTCTAAAAATCGGCTACCAAATGAATTTGGGGGTGGCTTTCCAATAAAATGGAGCTGCGGTGGCTCAAGTGGTTAAGATGCTGAACTGCAGGCTGTGGAAGGTCGGTAGTTCAGCAGTTCGAGACCCAAGTGTGCCACATGACGGAGTGAGCTCCCGTCTCTAGTTCCAGCTCCTGCCAACCTAGCAGTTCGAAAGCAAGAAATTGCAAGTAGATGAATAGGTACCACTTCGGTGGGAAGGTAACAGCGTTCCGTGCGCCTTGGTGTTTAGTCATGCCGGCCACATGACCACGGAAACGTCTTCGGACAGCGCTGGCTCTTCGGCTTGGAAACGGAGATGAGCACCGCAACCCTAGAGTCGGATTCGACTGGCTTTCGAGCAAGGGGACCTTTACCTTTACCTTCCAATAAAAACTTTAACCTATTCATCTACTTTACTGACATCATCTATGACAATACGCATCGGCCGCCTTCGCGGTCGGCCGCAGCAGTCGACGAACTGACTCAACGTTACAAGCCCTGGTCGTGGCTGTGAGAACAGAGAAAGAAAAACCTCTTCCCTTGCAACTGGATGCCTGCTTTCATCGATTACATTGAATGTCCCAGAGAAATCAAACACCTCCCCCTATTACCCAAAGCACCAGCATGCAAGAAGAATGAGTGCTACACCCCACACAAATAAAGAAGGGGAAACTCTCTTCCAAGCTTGGGGCTTCTCTGTGTCCGTCTGTTCCCCCCCGACCCGCCGCCGCCTCTGATGCGAACCCAACAGGATGTTGCACAGCGCCAACCCCCTCTATTTATAGCCCTTGGATCAGCCGTGCAAAGTTCCTTCTGAGAAGCCCTCAGCTATTTCCTCAGGGCCATGTCAGCAGAAAAGGTCAGGACTGCAACCAAGGGGAAAAAACAATAGAAGGAAGGACCGAAGAAGAACCCGGCTTGATCAGACCAGTGGTCGTGAGAACATCAGAAGAGCCCTGCTGGGTCAGACCAGGGAGGGTCCGTCTTGTCCGGCATCCCGTCTCACACAGGGGCCAGCCAGTTCCTCTGGAAGGCCAACAATAAGGCAGAGAGGCCGAGGCCTTCCCCTGAGAAGAACCTCAGAAGAGACCTGCTGGGACAGACCAATGAAGATGCATCTAGCCCAGCCTCCTGCCTCACACAGGGGCCAGCCAGTTCCTCTGGAGGGCCAACAACAGGGCATGGAGGCCGAGGCCTTCCCCTGAGAAGAACCTCAGAAGAGACCTGCTGGGACAGACCAATGAAGATGCATCTA
>NW_015166076.1:8283-8420 GCF_001447785.1 Gekko japonicus
CAACAGGGCAGAGAGGCAGAGGCCTTCCCCTGAGAAGAACCTCAGAAGAGCCCTGCTGGATCAGACCAGGGAGGGTCCACCTAGTCTAGCATCCTGTCTCACACAGTGGCCAACCACTTCCTCTGGAGGACCAACCA
>NW_015166076.1:8593-8847 GCF_001447785.1 Gekko japonicus
AAGAACCCAAGAAGAGCCCTGCTGGATCAGACTAGTGAGGGTCTATCTAGTCTAGCATCCTGTCTCACAGAGTGGCCAACCCCTTCCTCTGGAGGACCAACCACAGGGCAGAGAGGCTGAGGCCTTCCCCTGAAAAGAACCCAAGAAGAGCCCTGCCCTGCTGGATCAGACCAGGGAGGGTCCACCTAGTCTAGCATCCTGTCTCACACAGTGGCCAACCACTTCCTCTGGAGGACCAACCACAGGGCAGAGAG
>NW_015166076.1:9695-10628 GCF_001447785.1 Gekko japonicus
ACCTAGTCTAGCATCCTGTCTCACACAGTGGCCAACCACTTCCTCTGGAGGACCAACCACAGGGCAGAGAGGCTGAGGCCTTCCCCTGAGAAGAACCCAAGAAGAGCCAGGTGGTCCATCAGAGCAGTGGTCCCTGGCACCGCTATTCAGAGGTTGCTTGCCTCTGCAGGTGGGGGTTTCCTTGAGTCACAAATCAGGGCGGAGAACGAGCCGTGCAGCAGAGGAGAAACCCCAGGCTCAGAGACGGCTAGAACAGGACTTTACAGAGTATCAATGAAATACTTGCTCCTAGCGTTACCACCCTCCACGTGGCACCTGGATATCTCCTGCTAGGGCAAGTGATCTCCGGACATCCAAGAGCAGTTCCCCTGGAGAAAATAGGTGACTTTGGGGGCGGAGCTTGTGGAGGGTGGGGTTTGGAGAGGGGAGGGGCCTCAGCGTGGTCCGGTGCCACCAAGTCCACCCTTCAAAGCCGCCATCTTCTCCAGGGGAGCCGATCTCCTGTCAGCTGGAAATCAGTTGTAAAAGCGGGAGATCCCCAGGCCCCACCTGGAGGTTGGCAACCATACTAGTTGCTCCAATGCCATCAGTCTCAAGCCTTCGGGGCGGAGGCCACCACCAGACTGAATGAAACCAGGAAGCGTTCCCTTTCCAAGAGGCAAGGGCCAATCCAGATTAATGTCATCAGAGGTCATTTCTTAGAAAGAGAGGTGCGGGAGCTCATTAGCATGACTCATTAGCATAACTCATTTGCATATGCCACACCCTCTGACATCGCCGGAAGTGTGTCAGAAGGCAACACCCACCGCTCAGGCTCCACTGGACTCTTTTGGATTGCTAGCTTTTTTGGGGGGGAGGACGTGCAGATCTGTCCTTGCAGAGGAGGGAGAGCTTGTACCTGAATAAAACTTGGTCTTAAAGGTGCCACTGGAC
>NW_015166076.1:10744-13713 GCF_001447785.1 Gekko japonicus
TTGTTTGAGTTGTAGCTTTTTTGGGGGGGAGAACGTGCAGATCTGTCCTCGCAGAGGAAGGAGAACTTGTACCTGAATAAAACTTGGTCTTCAAGGTGCCACTGGACTGGTTTGGACCAGGGGTCGGGCGGGGGGACTCTGCAGCTTACCTGGCTGCTTCTTGCTCTGACTGAGGGCTGCTGGGAGCAGGGTGCGGGGCTTGTTGCATGTGCCCGCCCCCTGGGCTCTTTACTGCTCCGCTCCTGTGCGCTCCGGCAGGAAATGACCCCTGAATGTCATAAATAAATACTAGTCTGTGCCCTCCCCGAGTGTTTGGCAGGGAAGGAGGCCTCGGCTCCCACGGGAGCCCAAGTGTGACAGATAGGGCTGCCAGCTTCCAGGCAGCACCTGGAGATCGCCCACTATTGCAACTGATCTCCAGCCAATAAAAATCAGTTCCCCCGGGGAATACGGCTGCTTTGGAGGGCGGACTCTGTGGCATTGTACCCTGATGAAGCCCCTCCCCTCCCCAATCCCCGCCCTCCCCCGGCTCCAGCTCCAAAATCTCCAGGTATCTCCCAACCCGGAGCTGGCAACCACACTGCCAGACCCACCTCGTCAGTCATGTCTTCCGTGGGAGTGTCTACTTGCTCCTCAAACGGGGGATCCTCATAGTCGGAGTCGGAGTCTGTGGAGACACAAACCAAGGAGAATGGCTGCCACTTCAAGGCACTCCACGGCCCCGCGGATGAAGCACAAAACGCCCCGTGCCGAGCACCTGCATTGATGCCGCCGGACAGCCCTGCCCCAAGGGCCCGGGCACCCCCGTGCGTGCATCCCCACCACCTTCCAGCCTTCCCTTGCTCATCCCACCCCTCTTTCGGATTAATGCAGCATAAGAATATCAGACGAGCTCAGCGGGATCAAACCCGTGAGGGTCTGCCTAGTCCAGCATCCGTTTCTCCCAGATTAGAGTCCGTGCACTTAACCACTAGTCCAAACTGGCCACTACACCAAACTGGAAGAGGAGGAGGAGGAGGAGGAGGAGATTGGATTTATACCCCACCCTTCACTACCCAAGGGAGTCTCAGAGCGCCTTACAAACTCCTTTTCCTTCCCCTCCCCACAACAGACACCCTGTGAGGTAGAAGAAGAAGAAGAAGAAAAGAGATTGGATTTATACCCCACCCTTCACTACCCGGAGGAGTCTCAGAACGGTTTACAAACTTCTTTCCCTTCCCCTCCCCACAACAGACACCCTGTGAGGTGGGTGGGGCTGAGAGAGCTCTTGACAGAAACTGCTCTTTTTCAAGGACAGCTCCTATCAGAACTATGGCTCGCCCAAGGTCATCCAGCAGCTGCAAGTGGAGGAGTGGGGAATCAAATCCGGTTCTCCTAGAGTCCACGGACTTAACCCACTTCACCAAACTGGATAAAAATGAACTTGACAGATCAGTATTTGTCATTTCCCAACATTTCATTCCGGTGTTTTGATATTTCACAATCAAGATTAGGCAATATTTAATAGTCGACATGCAACAGTATTGTCACCTGCTAGCATTTAATCGCAGGGATGGGCACCGTTTTGGCAGATGGGAGGTGTCAACTTCCATTTCAAAAGCTTAGTTCAGTCTCCCGAAAGGTGCTGTTTAGCAGCTGACATGAAACAGAACTTAGTATTTGCCAGGGTTTTTAGGTAGAAAAAGCCCAGCAGGAACTCATTAGCATAATAGGCCACACCCAACAGCATAAACTCATTAGCATATTAGACCACACCCCTGACCATACAGTTCATTAGCATATTATTCCACGCCCCCATGCCTTCCCTTGGCTTGCTTGGGCAAGCCAGCCCTTGAAGGGGAGGGGAAGCAGTTTAAACTGCCTTCCCTTGGCTTGCACGGGCGCCCCATGGCTGCAGGGAGCCCAGGTAAGCCGGCCCTTGGACAGCATTTAAATGCCTCCCCGATCCTTCCAGGGCCCCCCCTGGCCGGCCCACCTTGGAGTCACTGGGGGGGGGTCGCCCTCCAGGCCTTCCCTCTGTAGCCACGCACGCAGAGGTTTTGGCTGTAGTGGGCGTGGCCAGTGCTGAAGCCAGCTGAAACTCTGTTCCTGTGCGTTCCTGCCCAAAAATAGCCCTGGTATTTGTCAGCTAAGACTTGATGAACTATGAGAGATGCTGGGGTGGCATTTTGAGACAGAAGTTCACTTGCAAATCAAGACATTTTGAAACAGAAGTTCACTTGCAAAATCTGAACCGGAAAAAGAGAAAGAACAGGTCGCTATGGTATCGAAAACTGCCTTTTTACTAACCACTCTTCCCCTTCATCTAGACTCAGCTGGCCTGGCAGAGCTGATCCACACTAATGTAAACTCCGAACCTGACTACTGTAACATGCTCCACATGGGGCTGCCTTTGAAGACTGCTTACAAGCAAACCAATTTCAACACATTATTATAGTGGGGAAACATCTTCACTGGTCACTGTTGTGTTTCCAGGCTCAATAAAAGGTGCTGGTTCTCACCATTAAAGCACTTCACCACCCGCCTTGACGGACATCTTTTTTGGGGGAATTTGGGGGGGAAGGAGAAGGTGAGGGACAAACAGTTTAATAAGAAGAGAAGAGATTGGATTTATACACCCCGCCCTTCACTACCTGAAGGCGTCTCAGAGCGGCTTACAAACTCCTTTCCCTTCCCCTCTCCAAAACAGACACCCCATGATGTAGGTGGGGCTGAGAGAGCTCTTTTGAGGACTGCTCTTCAGAGAACAGCTCTGAGAGAACTTGTGACTGATCCAGGGTCACACCAGCAGCTGCATGTGGAGGAGCGGGGAATTGAATCTGGTTCTCCCAGATTAGAATCCGCACTCCTAACCACTACACCACACTGGCTCTCCAGTTTGAGTCCAATAGAGTGAAACCAAGGAAATCACAAAAGAAGAAGAAGAAGATGGAGAAGAAGAGGGAGAAGAAGAAGAAGGAGAAGGAGAA
>NW_015166077.1:0-5018 GCF_001447785.1 Gekko japonicus
TTTTTTTTGTACATTATACTAGTTTGCTCTTGAATGCAAGATTACAGAGGCAGGCCATTATCCCTGCAGCTAGATTCACAGCTGTAAATTAATGTTAATGATAGCTTATCCGTATTATCCCATTCTTGTTTTTTTTCTGCCCTTAGGGTAGATAATACAGTAAGCATCCTATGTAATTAATTAGCATAGAAGACTCTGTGTTGATTAAAAAGCTCAAATGAAGTGCAATATAAAACTCTCCTACACCAAAAGAGATGTTTCATGGATACTCCCTGAGGTAAGAAGATGGAGCATTAACATTGTTACATGTTTGGGAGGCAAGACTGGTACAAGCAGATGTGAGTTTTAAATACAATTGTTCCCTACTGAATATGCTATATCAGCATATTTCTTCCAAACAGTGCTCCAGTGTACCTCATGAAATCAGTCCTTGGAGGACACATCTGTATGGAACACCATCATGCTCATTGTTCCTCACTTGAGTTTGTCACTGTCCTTCCAAAAACAGAACAGGAAACAGTGCTGCGGGGACACCTGTGCAGCAGCCTTGAATGAAAATACAGTGAACACAATTGATCTAGGTCCACAAACCTGGATCTTGGATGCAACAACCTCTGGCAACAAATCAGCCTCTCAAGCATGAGTTACCTTCGGTGGCAAAGCACTCTTTTAGCCACCTTGGCCCATCACAGATCTTTACAGTGAGGATAAGGTAAGGAAGAATGGGAAAGCAACTTATGTACTGAAAGTACAATAGAAATGACTGAGCGATCTAGCTAGCTACCTGGTGAGGCCATCAAAGAGTGGAAAAAACAGCAGCCAGCCCTCCATTTTGCCTAGATCAAGCTGCATTAATAAAGTATGCCCTTATATGCCACTAGATTTTGCATCTTAAGCCATTTAAGATGCTTTATCTTTTAAAGTAAACTAATTTGAGAACACTTGTTTTGAAAAGCAGTATAGAAATGTTGTCATTAGACACAGAATACCATCAGTGGCTGAATTCATATTTAAACCCCAGATTCTCTGTGCTGCATTGCACTCACTTTGATACCCAAGAGAAATCATAACAGAAACATAGTGAATGAAAATATTCTTTTACATCTCATGCTTCAAAGGACTTTAACATGAAGTTGGACAGTGGTTCACATGCCAGACTGTGAAATAAATTCTAGACCCCTCTCCTGAACCAGGGACACAGACTTTGAGTCCCAAAGGCACTTCATTTCTATGTTTCATTATAATATAACTTTCTTTCAATTAATCTATATAATTATGAAGGGGTGGAATCTGTGCACTAGCTGTGTGTTTGAGTAAGAAAACTTCTAGATTGCATCTAAATGAAGATGGGATGGGAAGTCTGACACATTTTGATTCTCCCAAAATCTATGAAGACTGAGGTTAAAATTAGAATTTCCAATTAACATGGTCACTGTAGCTGCTTTTATACTTATGATGTATGTTGGGGAAAATCCCTGTGAGATCCATCTGAAATCTCAGCCTTTGTATGTGAAAGAGAAAAGTTACCTGGTGGTGTCTCGAGAGTAGATTTATCTTTTCTGTTGGCTTTCTTTGATTTTAACTCCTTCTTGGCTGGTCTAAACCATGGGGGCTCTTCTGTCTCTGCAGGGAGCTCTGTTTCTTCTTCTATTGGCTGTTCTGTGAATGGTGAAAATTCACCATCAGGATCTGGAAAGGAATAATAATGATCCCTGTTGATGATTTCCTGTAGGTAGTAATCCTGATCTTCCATGGGTAGACCCCATGTTGTATCCCCCAACAGTGCCAGAACAAAAACTGAGAGCACAAGAAAGAGCTGAGATTTCTTGCAGAGTGGAATCATTTTTTTTAAAAAAGAAAGAAAGGAAAAGGGAAAAAGCTCCTTTGTGAGTAATATCCAATTTAGGTTCAACGAAGAAGAAAAACAGAAATCTTGGCAGCTAGTAAATTCCCAGGATAAAGAGCACCGTCTGGGATAAGAGCTTCTGCATTGGACTAGTTTTCAAAAGTTGCAAGTAATGAAGTGAGAGTGAGTTGGAAGGAGGGAGGGTACTGCCTGAGGTCCATGTGATCACCAGGGCTCCCCAGCCAGACACATCTGCAGGCGTACAGTAGAAGAGCAAGCTGACACTTGGCAGGTGTGATTCTCTGAAGCCTTTTCTTCTCTGTTTCACTCCTTTCCCCCAGCCTGTGAAAACTTTATCAGCTCTTGCTTCCTGAGATGTGGTGGGTTTAGTCCGCAATCCAATGCTGAGCAAAAACACTGTTTATTCAAAGAAATTTGGGGGGGAAATTGGCCACAAGCCTTAGCATATCGTCTCTTGCCAGCACTTTGTGTATAATAGAGTGTTCAGAGGAAAGAATGAAAGGGGAAATGTTTTCTCCTGTGGTTTATGGGATTTTACCCCTAAAGAATATTAAGATTATGTTCAGATTATATGAAAGGAAAACATGCTTGTGAAAATTCCTTCTCCTCCTACAGTGTTTGATAGAAAACAGGTGCAGACAATCAACAGCATAGACAGACATATTTTCTCATTCATATTGTCTCTCCACTAAATAAACCTTTCTGGGTTTAGAGGTTAATAGTCAGGATATTGGGCACAAATAGTATTTTATGTATCTGGCACTTCTAGATTTTCATCCAAATCTACTCGTCTGTTTATTATTTTAGGCTCTTTCCGTTCAACTTTTGTGCTTATCTGGTGGTCCTGGATAACAGCTCATTTACCCAAAGCCTTCATTTCCCAGAAACTATGCAAAACATTTCCACTTCAGGAATTTTCAAAACAGAAATACAAGTTGAAAGCATTTGAAAATGCCTCTCTGTTTCCAAAATACATTTTGCTAAATGAATATTAAAGGCTAGGACTTCTCTCTCTGCAGGAGTCCTAGATAGGGATGGACATGAACCAAATTTTGTGACTAACCAGATTGTTTCATGTGATCACAAATTGCGATTCATACAATTGCACAGTTCACGAACTGCCCATGAAATGCCATGGTTTTTGTGGTGGTTTGTTTGGTTTGTAAGAGGGTTTGTGGGCCAGACATGCTAGTGCCCAAAGCAATGGTCAGGACTAAGCATGACTCACCAGTAAGCTCAGAAGGCATGTCATGCCACAGTCATGGCGCAACATGAGTGAGCTCAAGGCATTTAAATGCCTTCTGATAGGGCTTCCATGGGGGGGGGGGAGTGAAAGACATCACCAAACTGACATTCATCTATTAGATGCAAGCCAGTTCAATTATTCCTTTTGCTCCACCTCGCTTGGGAGCTGAATGCACCTCACAAACCTGAACCAGTTTGGTAAATTGAAAAGTTCACGGAGGTTTGCTAACCATGGTTCATGGGAGCCACGAACTACCATGAAACTCAATTTTTCAGGTTCGTGCCCATCCCTAGTCCCAGTCCTTTTGTTTCATTAAAAATGTATAACTTTCAATGGTATTCTAATTTGTGCCTACCTAGCCCTTTTCCCCCCACACTCATATCTGTCAGTTGCATCCCAGTACTGCGCATATCCTGATTCCCGTTCTTAAGTTACATCAGTTATGGGATTCTTGAATCTATCCTGGATACTAGTAAACTCATTCAAGATAGGTAATTTGTCCCATGTACATTTTATTTATTTATTTATTTACTGAATTGGATTCGCTAGGCCGCCCCCTACAAGAAGGGCTCAGGGAGGTTTACAACAAAATAATATACAAAATCATAATTTAAAACTAAGCTGAAACAAACCAATAAATATCAATAGATAAAACAGTATACATACAATATACAGGATGGCAGAAAAAAATCCAGCTCCCCATCCTCCCTGGGGGGAGGGGTTACAAGGGATGTATGAGAGTGCCAAAGGGTGCCCCGCCACTGTCCTCAGCTGAAGGCCCAGCAGAAGATCTATGCCTTACATGCCCTTTGGAAAGGTAACAACTCCCGTAGGGCATGGATGTCTTCCAACAGAGCATTCCACCAGGTGGGGACAGCTGGACTTTTCTCGGGCCAGGGACCACCAGGAAGTTCTCATTCCAAATCAGTTCTACAGGGACTTACTTTAGAATTACTGTTCATTTCAAGCTAATTGAAATATAGAGAAAAAGCACACATCATAAAATGTATCATTTTAGACTGCAGGCTTTGTTTGATCGCTTCCTCATGACCAAAGCATAAATATGTGACTTCTCCTCCTCCTGCAGTCTAAAATGGAACTGCCCAGGAAGTACTATATATGTGGCATACATATAGTATAGTTGTTTATGTATGTGTGATTTTATAAGTTCTAAGCCATGCATTCTGAAATTCTCCCTCAGAAATGGGTTGAAATACTGCCTGGAAGTCCATTACAGTGTAAACAAAGACAAAATCTGATGTGCAGAACGCTGAATGAGAGCCATCCATCTACATATTAAATCAGAGTATCATGCATTTGAAGTTGAAGATTTTGTAAAAAGTTCATTAGTTCCTTGTGAAAAACAAATCAACCAAGCTTTGTGCCCCCAAACCAGTGAAAATCTCAGGAAAAGAATATATACATGCATAATACTGAGATTAAAGATACCTTATACACTTCATACTTCATTTCTATATAATGTTACACAACATTTAACATTGTAATATTTAGAATTAGCCATCACAATTTTTATTAGCTGTTTACTAATTTAAAATACCAGCATTAACTCTTGGAGTTGATACATATGGTTTCTATATGCTTTGGCCACAAAATACTACTAAAAATAACATCCCCCCCCCCCAAAGCAGCAGAATGTTTTCTGTTCCTATGTACTTAAGATCTGCAGTAAATTTTGAACTATAAAATGGAACAAGAAAATGGAACTACACTTTAGAAAACTCTGGTTTTTCCCCCCACAATAGCCATTTATTCCTGCTAGTTGATACATATGGTTTCTATATGCTTTGGCCACAAAATACTACTAAAAATAACATCCCCCCCCCCCAAAGCAGCAGAATGTTTTCTGTTCCTATGTACTTAAGATCTGCAGTAAATTTTGAACTA
>NW_015166077.1:5121-5237 GCF_001447785.1 Gekko japonicus
ATCATCAACATCTAAAACATATCTATGCCACCTTTCGACCCAATACAGAGTGCCCAATGCAGCAAACATCAGAACATTAAAAACATTTCAAATGTTAAAAACATTTCAGAACATGA
>NW_015166077.1:10395-14495 GCF_001447785.1 Gekko japonicus
GTGTACGACCGAGAACCCAGGCGGGGCAAGCTGGGAGAGAACAACAGTCTCCCCGTCCCACACCCAGGTCTCAGTCATGCACGCCAGGTCCGCTTGTTGTTCCATGACGAAGTCACGAAGGACTGTCGTCTTGTTGTTAATGGACCCCGCGTTACAAAACACCAATGACGGAGAGGGGTTCTTCCGAGCCCCACTGCTGCTCCCTTGGGATGGGTCGTAGGCTGGAAGGGCACCGAGCCGTTCTTTTTCTTGGGGCCCTTCCCTTGATGTTATGCCTAGACCCACCGCTAAACTTTCCCCTCCCCAAGAGCACCGGAATCTGCTGCGCCGACATTGCTATATCTGCCGGTCTATGCCGTAGCCACAGGCTTCTGGTATTGGCTACACTGGGCAGCACCACCAACCCGGCGGGTTCCAACAGCATCAGGTTCAATCACGTTGAATCCAGTAGCCCCCTGCTCCGTCACTCTCTAGTTCCCTCTAGTACAAAAAGTAACCCAATGGCTCTCTAATGTACAGTATATCCCTAACTACTCTACTCTACTTTACTCTAACCCTACCAGGAAATCCCAACCTCAACCCCTCCTAAAATTTCCTTCTAGAGACCATTACTACCGTGTAATATCACCCTAACCATGCACAGAATGGTACTAATCTATACTATATTGCCCATTACAATACCTCATTCACAGAATGATTGTTAGCTTTTAAAGTAATACAATTAACTCACAATTCATTGCTAACAATTAAAATACTAGACAATATTAAACAATTCATCCTTCAATAGTTCATCTCTAAAATCCTGGCAATAACACACAATCACCTTCATTTAACAACTGACACTAGCGTCCAATAATCCACATCGTTCTCACTCCTTACATTCACATAGCACAGCAGGAGCTACTGCTGGCCCAGATTCAATTTAAACTTCCAGCAAACAACCCCACTTCCCTCCCGAAACACAGTTCTCTGTGGTCCTTACACGTTCCGGGCGCTCCAAGCACCGGCACTCCAACACTTTGGGCAAGCCCCTTACACAAGTCAATGGGAGAGTCCCTCAATCCTCGCCCTCTCTCACTGGGCCATTCTTTTCGGTCCTCCTCCGCCTCCACAAGGACCACGGACCAGGCTTTGTCCCCCGTCCTCCTAGGGGGCTCAGCGGGTCGCTCGGATTCACCCAGCGTTCGTCGCTCAACTGCGCTCAAAGCCGCCGACCAGCCAAGGAGCCCCGGGAGGGAGGTCCACTTCGGCAAACTCTGCCTGCATCCCAGCTCCTCACCGCATCCCAGCTCCTCACCCACTGCTGCCGCCACCACCAAGGGCCCCCGGGAGGGAGGTCTACTCCGGCCGACTCTGCCGGCGTCTTGCTCCTCGCCGCGGACTCGCTGCTGCCGCCACCAAGGGGCCCTGGGAGGGAGGTCTGCTCCGGCTGACTCCGCCAGCGTCTCTCTCCTCGCCGCGGACTCACCGCCGCGGCGGCCACCACTTCAGCCGTCGCCCCAGGGGCACCCCACTAGCATGCGCCCAAAGCACCGCGGACCTGCTGCTGCCGCCACTGCCAAGGTGCCCCGGGAGGGAGGTCTGCTCCGGCCGACTCCCCCGGCGTCTCGCTCCTCGCTGCGGCCACCACTCTAGCCGTCGCCCCAGGGGCACCGCCACCGGCCACGACTCCACGCCAGCCTCGGGGTCCTGCTGCACAGAGCCCGCACCCAGGAGGCCACCACACCAGCCGTCGCCAGCCGCCGGCCACGTCCCCACGCCAGCCCGGAGTCCCACCGCACGGAGCCCGCGCACGGTAGGCCGGACCAGAATAGTTTCGCCCGGAGTTTTTGATCAAATTAAATCGTGCTGGCGCGGGAGATATTACATCCCAACAGTCCATAGGCTCACTAGGGTTTGCTTGACCAGCAATAGAACACCATAACGCTGTTTCCCAGCTCATTCCAGTTTTTCCCCATGAGCATGCAAACACGCCGCATCTCACGGCGCCGCCATCTTAATTTTTAATGCAAACAGAAAAGTAGAGATGAAAAAAGGATTCTGAGGAACACATCACTAAAGCATAAAGATTAACAATAAATAACTCTTTAAATACATTAGGAGCAGTAAATCAGTTGGACCATTGGAAAACAATGGAATTAAAGGAATACAAAAGGATGACAAGGGTTGATTTCGCACAAGGAGCTGCACCACTGTCACGTCTCCCTTTAGCCCATTTCCATTGGTCAATTTCCCACTCAAAGCCGCGCGGCCACATTTTGACCCACGGCTTCGCCTGATTTTCCCCGCGGTTTCGTGATCCTTAAAAAACAGGATCACGAAACCGCAGGGAAAATCGGGTGAAGCTGCGGGTCAAACTGCGGCCACGCGGCCTCGAGTGGGAAATTGACCCACGGAAACAGGCCAAAGGGAGGCGTGACAGCGACGCAGCTCCTTGTGCGAAATCAGTCAAAATGTCATCAAGGTGTCATCTGTCTTCACTGCTGAAGAAATATGGCAAATACCTGTTCCTGAATGCATATTTTCAGGAGGGGAGGATATGGAGCTTAGGCAAATAGCGGTGACAAGGGAGGACGTCCTAGAACTTGTAGACAAATTGCAAACTAACAAATTACCAGGGCCTGTTGATATCCATCTGTGACAGACTGCACTTAAAAAACCAGGGTTTTGGTGCAGCAGAATCAGAGATTTGTGACTGAAAGGTTAACACTCCACTGGAATGGAGAGCTTGAGTGATGGGCTACTTCTTGTCTCTGATTGGCCAACACCAGCTGAGAAAAACTATATGATCAGCCGAATGCTGAAGAGAGTTCAGTTTGGTTCATTCTATTCTGGTGGTTCTGTCAGTTGGAAGCAGTCTGAAGGCAGTCAGTTGGAGGTTTGGGGGTGTGTTGGTATTTTTGCATTTATCTCTGTGTGTGTTTACGTACGCTCATGCCTGGAAGTCATGACAACCTCAGGCGACTCTTACTGGAGCACAGAGGATGTTCAGAGAAGTAGCTTGATAGCCTGCTTCTTGCCTCCTGGCCCTGGTATTCTCTGGAGCTCTCCCATCCAAATACTTGCCAAGATCGGCCCTACTTAGCTTCTGAGATCTAACAAGATCAGGCTTGCCTGGGCTATCCAGGTCAGGGTGGCAGTCAGTTGGTTTCTGACAGAGTTTGGAGTCAATGAGTGTGACAGGAAAAGTCAGACAGGTTCACTTTAGAGTGAAGGGGAAAGACTCCTTTGCCTTAACTATAGTATTTCTATCCCGTGGAAGAATTCATTAACAGAATTCAGTGACTAAATATCAGCCTAAGCTGAATTGTGCTTTACACAGACACCAGAGCTGGGAAGGTGATTTGGTGAGTGTTGTGTCCACTGGCCGCCACCAGGGGCCAGCGACTACCCAGAGCTTGACCCTGGGTGAACAATGGGAACTGGGCTCCTGGTCTCTCCAACAGGGAGCCAATAGAAACATGGGAGGGAAATTCGAACCCCCCAATGGGATCCAGGGGGTGTCCCCTGGATATGTAGATAGTTGGCCTCCTGGCCGTTTGTCTTGGTCTTAGTTGTGTAAGAGTCAAGCGTGCAGCATGTTATGGGAGCTGAGTGGGCCTAGCCATGCGGTCAACCCACTACACAATAGTGAGAGTGGTTGGGTAGTGTGTTGAAACTCCCTTTCAAGCCAAAAGGGAAAGGGTTATACCTTCTGTGGAGAAGAAGATTAATTCCTGTCCAGTTTCTCTGGGTGGTTGGCTCTAAGGAGGACCCTGGGTATGATGTGAAGGGAAAATGGTTTTAGACAGAAATAAACTGTAGTTTCAAGAAAAAAGCAAGTTAGGTGCTCAAAGAAAGAGACCCACTCCAGGAAAACTGCACTATCGTAGGAAACTCTCTGAAGAAACATTGTTGCTGTAACTAAAATACCAAGTAAAGCATCTCTCATTGTTAAGAGCCGAGAATATATGCAGACAAGCTTCAAGATCACTATTGTGCTTGTTAAAAAGAAGTGTGCTTTGAAATACCAACAAGTTTCACCTCAGCTTTTCCAGCTCCCGACTACACCTGTTCATCCCCTGCCTGTTAAATAAGATTTCTGTTTAAATGTTAATCCG
>NW_015166078.1:0-3000 GCF_001447785.1 Gekko japonicus
AAAATGCTTGTGAGTTGGACGCTAACACGGCTGAGCAGGCAGCTACGTTTTTGTGTGCCAACACCCCCTAGCGCAGCTTAGAGGGAACACTGCTCTGAGCATGTACAGAGTGCCTTTCTTTTGCCGCTGAGTGACTCCAGTCCATTTCCGTACATGAGGCACTAGAAAGCAGACATTTCAGGATGGGTTTGGGTTTTTTTTTACTTCCTAGCCGGCTTAAGCCCCCTCTGCAGTTGACCACCAGTACCGAACTCATCGATGGTGCCCAGCTTGATGCTCACGTCATTGTTCGGAAGAACGGAGACTCATTGGTCTGACTTTGCTAAGGGGGGGTATGGAAGTGACTTCACACCAAGTCCAGCTGTGTTGAGACCCTCCTGTTTTCGTTTTCTTCCTCTCCTGCAGATCTTCTTGAAGGTTACGAAGTATGACGCAAGAGGAAACTTCTTAGGCTGGGAAGATGTGAGCGGGGGGGCGCTGCAGGTGAGTGAGGGCTTCCGTTGTCCAGTCTGTACACTGGGAATAACCCTGTGCACCTCTTCTGTACAGCTGCTATGAGAAGTGTAGCATCGGAACATGAAGCATTGAAAGGGCCAGAAACTCCTTCATCCACCAAGGTCACTATTGACTACTCAGACTGGCAGCGGCTTTCCAGGGTCTCAGGCAGAGGTCTGTCACATCCATTTCTACCTGGTGCTTTCAGCTGGAGATGTCAGGGTTTGAACCTGGGACCTCCTGCGTGCAAACCAAATGCTCTGCTATTGAGCCACAGTCTCTCCTGTCCATTTGGGAGAAGGAAACAGTACTGAGAGTTTACAAGCATGCTCACTTGAGAGGCAGGCTTGTATGTCAGAGACAGTTTGGTGTAGTGGTTAAGAGCGTGGACTCTAATCTGAGAGAATGGGGTTTGATTCCCCACTCCTCCATGTGCAGCTGCTGGTGTGACCTTGGGTCAGTCACAAGTTCTCTTGGAGCTGTTCCCTCAAGGGCAGTTCTCTCAAGAGCTCTCTCAGCCCCGCCTACCTCACAGGATGTCTGTTGTGCGGAGGGGAAGGGAACGGAGATTGTAAGCCACTCTGTGACTCCAAGTGGAGGGCGGGGTATAAATCCAATCTCTTCTTCTCTTCAGTGCCAAACTCAGGAAACCTGGGTTCAGATTCCCACAGGAGGTTCATTGGCTCATGTTCTCTCAGCCTAACCTCCCCCACAGGGTTGTTGTGAAGATAAAAACAGAGGATGGGGCAGATCACATGCACTGCTTTGGGAGGAAGTGTGGGCACTGACTGTCAAGGAAAACCGGACCTCCAGTTCAATTCCTTGTTCTTGCATAAAAAAAACATTGGTTCAGGCTTCGTATCAAAACTTAGGCCTGAAACATGAGGGAAGAGATCAAAGGGAAACATCTGGGGTTTGTCATGAGAAAGTTGACAAGTTTGACTTGGTGCCTTTGAATAACAGTGACAAGAGCCAGTTTGGTGTAGTGGTTAAGTGCGCAGACTCTAATCTGGGAGAGCCGGGTTTGGTTCCCCACTCCT
The DNA here is from genome assembly GCF_001447785.1 of Gekko japonicus. NCBI lineage: Eukaryota > Metazoa > Chordata > Lepidosauria > Squamata > Gekkonidae > Gekko > Gekko japonicus. Next base: position 1,536 of record NW_015166078.1, read on the forward strand.
CCACTTGCACCTGGCTGGATGACCTTGGGCAAGCCGTAGTTCTGATAAGAGCTGTCCTTGAAAAAGAGCAGTTTCTGTCAGAGCTCTCTCAGCCCCACCTACCTCACAGGGTGTCTGTTGTGGGGAGGGGGAGGGAAAGGAGTTTGTAAGCCGCTCTGAGACACCGGTAGTGAAGGGCGGGGGATAAATCCAATCTCTTCTCTTTTTCTTCTCTTCTTCAAAGAGCCACGCCATTTGGTCACCACACACCTCACTGCTTCTTTTGATCCTTTGATTTACACTGCAGAGAGAAGCAGGCTGTCATAAAAGGCTTCTCTGCCGAACCATCTGTTCCCGCAGATCTGTATCAAAGATAACTTCGTCAGTCTGATTTTTGGATTGGCTACAGGGCCCCACCTATTCAAATCTTAGACTTCCGAAGAGTGAGCTCTTCTGTTCTTTTGTGTTAGCTGGAGCAAGCCACCTTCGGCTCTCCTGGAGGCAGTGGGCTAACCCTGTCATGGGTTAGACATAGGCCTGGCACACAAAGAGACTTGGAAAGATGCTGTCAGTCCCGCTGCAATCAGTTCCCAGCAACTCCCATTCAAAATAGCGGAGTTTATTGAGAACAGTCAAGACAGGTAATCTGTGCATACATTGCAAGCGCGCGCAATGGGGAGTTATATGTAATTTAAAGGGGTCTCCCTGATGGACCTGGGCCAATCAGGGAACTAGCAAAAGCCCGCCTAACCTAACGGGTCTACATTCTCAGAGAAAGCAAGAGTGGAGTTCATTGAGTACAGTCAAGACAGGTAATCTGTGCATACATTCTGTGTCAGAACTGATTGCAAGCTCGCGCAATGGGGAGTTATACATAATTCAAAGGGATCCCCCTGATGGACCTGGGCCAATCAAGGAACTAGCAAAAGCCCGCCTAACCTAACGGGTCTACATTCTCAGAGAAAGCAAGAGTGGAGTTCATTGAGTACAGTCAAGACAGGTAATCTGTGCATACATTCTGTGTCAGAACTGATTGCAAGCTCGCGCAATGGGGAGTTATACATAATTCAAAGGGATCCCCCTGATGGACCTGGGCCAATCAAGGAACTAGCAAAAGCCCGCCTAACCTAACGGGTCTACATTCTCAGAGAAAGCAAGAGTGGAGTTCATTGAGTACAGTCAAGACAGGTAATCTGTGCATACATTCTGTGTCAGAACTGATTGCAAGCTCGCGCAATGGGGAGTTATACATAATTCAAAGGGATCCCCCTGATGGACCTGGGCCAATCAAGGAACTAGCAAAAGCCCGCCTAACCTAACGGGTCTACATTCTCAGAGAAAGCAAGAGTGGAGTTCATTGAGTACAGTCAAGACAGGTAATCTGTGCATACATTCTGTGTCAGAACTGATTGCAAGCGTGTGCAATGGGGAGTTATATATAATTCAAAGGGGTCCCCTTGATGGACCTGGGCCAATCAGGGAACTA
>NW_015166078.1:4745-8113 GCF_001447785.1 Gekko japonicus
TTTTCATATGTGGGTGTGTGTTTGCGTGTGTGAGTGTCTGTACACCTGGAAGTCATGGCGACCTCTGGTGATTGACCCATACTGGGTTCCTGGAGGATATTCAGAGAGGTGGCTGAATAAAGCCTGCCCCTGCCTCCGAGCTGCTGGTATTCCAAGGAGGTCTCCCATCCAAGGACTTGCCAGAGTCGAACCTGCTTTGCTTCTGAGATCTGATGAGATCGAGCTTGCTTGGGCTATCCAGGTCAGGGCTTGGGGATTTGTGACACTAACTGTTACGAGTCCGCGGCAGCATATATACAGCCGCCAGAACCTGCTTTGCTTCTGAGATCTGATGAGATCGAGCTTGCTTGGGCTATCCAGGTCAGGGCTTGGGGATTTGTGACACTAACTGTTACGTGTCTGCGGCAGCATATATACAGCCGCCAGAGCTGAGCCCATTATGCATATTTTTGAGCGGTGTGTAATTAGCAGAATTGGCATGCCGATTCCGTAAGCATCCCCAGAGGCCAAGTTGGACGGGGCCATGAACATAATCTCCGTTTCCCTTCTTTCCCTCTTCTTCCTAGCTCTGTCCAGACAGCCAGAATGTACTGGAAGCGGCCTTCGCGTTTGGAACTTCGTACAACCGGTCGGTGAGTGTCATCTTTTGCAGAGGTGCTGGTCCTTTTAAGCTCCCGACAATAGATGTGAGGCTGTTTTGTCAGAAGGGAGAATGTGTCATTGTGAAAATCTCGATCTTAGGGAACGAAAAGCTGGCTGGTAAGATAGAATTGCGTGCTTGCCTTGACCCGCTGTTACACAGATCGTGTTAGGAACTTCGTATAAGCAGTCGGTTTGCAGAGAGACTGATCCTTTGACGCTCCCGACAATAGATGTGAGGTAGGAAGGGAGAAGATGTCGTTGTGAAAATCTTGATCTCTGGGATCAAGCTGACTGTTAAAATAGAATCCCATGGTAGCCTTGACTCGCCATTAGAAGGATTCTTTCATGCCTGACTTCACCTTTGCCAAGAGCTTCCTGTGACAACAGCTTCGCTTACATTGATGTATTTATACCTGTTTCTCCCTTCTCTCTTCTCCAAATTTATACTTAACACAATGCTTCTTATAGCAAGGAACAATCAAACCATCAGTCATATCTGATGCAATACAAGCCGGGAAACAAAGAGTCAAACTAGATTGCAGCCAGGTCAGCCGTTCAGAACAATACGTGATGCGTTTGTAAATAGGTCAGTTTTAAAGTCCCATTTCAAAGGGCCAGGATTCCAAACCCAGAGGGCTTCAGAAGGGAGCTGACCCCACAGCCTGTTACAGGAGCAAACCCTTTTCTTCGGCAGCTGCCAACCTGATTTTTTTTAAAATCAAGACGTTCAGGTCTTGATTTTAGAGAGGAGAGGGAGAAGGCTGTGATCCAAGGAACCTGACTTGCACGGTTGGACTCCTGGATGATCTAGCTCAGTTTCGTCAACCTGTGGTTGGAAACAACTTCCCAGGGTCTCAGGCAGAGGAGAGACCTTCCCAGTACCCAGGGCTATTTTTGGGCAGGAACGCACAGGAACGGAGTTCCGGCTGGCTCCCAAGTTGGCCACGCCCAGCAGGAACTCATTAGCATAATAGGCCACACCCAACAGCAGAAACTCATTAGGATTGGCTACATTAGGGGTGTGTGGCCTAACATGCAAAGGAGTTCCTGCTACAAAAAAAGGCCCTGGGTTTGGACAACAAACAAGGTAAACAGAATAACAAGCAAAAGGTGGGTGTGGCTGGATAACCACACTTCTGGTAACATGTGGGTGCGGCCTAATGTCCTAATGAGCTGTACTGTCAGGGGTGTGGCCCAATATGCTAATGGTTGGGTGTGGCCTATTATGCTAATGAGTTCCTGCTGGGCTTTTTCTACAAAAAGAGCCCTGCCAGTACCTGTCTACCTGACATCTGTAACAGAGATGCCGGGATCTGAACTCAAGACCTGTCGGATGCCGAGCACATGTCTAGCACCAAACCACAGTCCTTCCCCAACCTCGTATTTATTTACTTATGTGTTCAAAACGTTTGCATCCTGCCTTTCCAGCCAGTTAGGGCCCTCGAGACGGCAAACCATTACAAAGAGCTTGAAGAACAATGAATATATGTATTTATTACTTACTTCACTTATACCTCACTTCCCCCTCAATGTGGTCTCAAAGCAGCTCCTCTCTCCTCCATTTTATCCTCACAACAACAGGCAGGTTAGGCTGAGAGTTTGTGACTGTCCCAAGGTCACCCAGCGAGCCTCTGTGGTAGAGGGAGGATTCGAACCTGGGTCCCCCAGATCAGACACCAATCACTACACCACACTGGCTCTCTGTGCACATAAGACAGCAAACTGAAACGCCAAGAGGAAGGAGGATCAACGAGGGAATGCCAAATGAAACAAAGACATCTCCACCCACTGGTAGAACACAATGACAGATGCTACCTTATGCAGTTGTCACATGAACACATGAAGCCACCTTATACTGAGTCATATCCTTGGTCCATATTGGTCAGTATTGTCTATTCGGACTAGCAGCCACTCCCCTGGGTCTCAGGCTAAGGCACATCACCCACTGCCTGGTTCTTTTAATAGGAGACACTGAGGGTTGAACCTGGGACCTTCTGTGTGCCAAGCAGATGCTCTACCAATGAGCCACGGCCCTTCATCTCATTAGTCCATCTGGCTCAGTATTGCTTTCTGAGGGTCCACCTCTCATATGATGTTCCAGCGAGAGGTCTTTTGGCTCCTCCAGATCTCGTGAGGGGCTCTTGGGGGGGGGCAGTTTGGCGGCCCTAAGGGCCGGCACGCTCACCTAATGAGCAAGCCGGCCCTGGGCAGGCCTCAGCAGGGCCTGGGGAAGCAGAGGAGGAGGTAGGCAGACTACTTACCTTCTCTTCGTCCTCGTGGCACTGACTGAGGCCTGCTGGGAGCAGGGGGCGGGGCTTGGTCATGTGACCGCCACGCCCCCTGGGCTGGTCACTATTAGTCCATCTGGCTCAGTATTGCTTTCTCTGTCTGGCAGAGGCTCCTCAGGGTCTCCAAGAGAGCAAGCTCTTTCCCAAACCTGCTGCCTGAGACCTGGGGATTGGAGATGCCGGGGACTGGATCCAAGACTTCCTGCTTGTGACGTTGGTGCCATTCAGTCAGTAGCTGCCACCACAGTGCTGGTTTTATTGTCTTTCACTCCTCTTTCCCCATCCCAGCACTTGGGCTTCCTCTGTGTGCAGCTCTGCTTCCAGTGGCAGCCGTTTTGTGGTTGGCTCAGCCTTCTGTGGCAGCCATCTTCTCCTGTGGCAGCCATCTTGTGGTGGGCTCGGCCTCCTGTGGCAGCCCTCTTGTGGGGGGGTCGGCCC
>NW_015166078.1:8541-14345 GCF_001447785.1 Gekko japonicus
CCCCCCCCCCCCAAGCACCAAGAAGACAGAGCATCACTTGCCCCAGAGCCCCTATCTATACCTTGTGGCTAATAGCCACTGATGCCTCCTGTGGAGGCCATCTTGTGGTTGGCTTAGCCTTCTGTGGCAACCATTTTGTGGGTTTGCCCACCACTCCATGTCAAAATTCCAAGCGCCAAAGGGTTGGGAACCCCCTAATCTAGTATCCCATGTCTGTGTCCTTAGAGTGAACTCTGACTGATTTCAATGGAACATTCATATGAGTAAAGCTGTATGGAATTGCAGCCTCGGTCAGTGCCATGTTGAGACTTCTTATACTCTCTCTGGGTTTTTTTAAAAAAATGTGTAAATAAAGATGCTTAAGAAGAGTTTCTAAAATAAATCAACTTCTCCTGCAAACGTGGTTTTGCTGGCTTTCTCTTTTCTATGTCTGTGTTACTGTAGTGTTCTCTGGAAGCCTTATACCTGCTGCAGAGAGATCCTGAGCCCACGTTTTACGAGCTGTTCTTGCAATATGAAGATGACGGAGGGAATGTCCGATGGTGGCCAGTCCCTGTAGAGAATCCTGAAATACCAACAAGCACTGCGGGTGAGTGGCTCCAGGTAAAAGTGGTTGGTAGCCAGCACAGCCTCATATCGGCCCCTCATGGCTTCCCTTCTCAGCCTCGGCCTTACATATCCCCCAATCCCTTTGCCTTCTGGCCCCCAAATCCTTCTAATCTGAATCTTGAAGGCAGAACATTCGCAATTTGACTCCTGCAAGCTGTGAAATAGTCTGGGTGTCAATATACAGGTTGAGCAGGTATCTTGGAGGCAGAGCAGCAAGTATAAAGGCAACGCTCCGGTGTCCATCATTCCGAGATCCCAACCAGGTCCTGGCACGATGAAATGAAAACAGATTATCCTAAAAAGTTTGTCTCAGCATTTGCAAACTGAAGCATAAAAGACTAATGAACATGTGGATTTCACTGCCACAGGAAGTGGCGGCGGCTACAAGCATAGACAGCTTCAGGAGGGGATTAGATAAACATATGGAGCAGAGGTCCATCCGTGGCTATGAGCCACAAGGTATAGATGGAACACTCTGTCTGGGGCAGTGATGCTCTGTATTCTTGTTGCTTGAAGGGGCACCAGTGGGAGGGCTTCTGGAGTTCTGGCCCCGCTGGTGGACCTCCAGAGGGCTCCTGGGTCTTGGCCACTGTGTGACACAGAGTGTTGGACTGGATGGGCCATTGGCCTGATCCAACATGGCTTCTCTTATGTTCATAAGTTCTTCTGCTCTGGCATAATTCTTTCTCTCCTATGTTTCCACCAGGAACACGAAACTCTTGGGGATTTAGAAGATTCTTTCTGGTGGATGGACTGTCTGGCAGAAAGCAGAACTTGACCGATCCCCCCGAAACTGTGACATTTGCGACAGAATTGCTACTCAGGTAAATGAAAATAACTCACACATGATTCAGGAATGCAAGATGGAAAAGTGGTGGACTTAAGAAACTTTGCAAGGATAACAGCATCCCTGAGCATGTGCAGAGGAGGCCCTTTCAAAAGAAAACTTTGCAACTGCACGGTGGGTCATGATTGTAATTTGCATAGTCTGTGTGCCGCTGCAAGTACCTCTGCATTTTTACTTCTGTGTGTGCACACGCTTTGTTGGATAGTCACATTCCATGACAATTAGAAGTGTATTTAGAGTGGAATAAGGTCCTTAGAACTGAGAATTTTACAGTATTAAGGCAGAAGCTTTGAATTTTTGATATCCTTTTGGAACGGCAGTTTTTTCCCCCTGGAACTTTGTTCCCTTGCTCGAAAGCCAGTCAAATCCGACTCTAGGGTTGCGGTGCTCATCTCCGTTTCCAAGCCGAAGAGCCAGCGCTGTCCGAAGACGTTTCCGTGGTCATGTGGCCGGCATGACTAAACACCAAGGCGCACGGAACGCTGTGACCTTCCCACCAAAGTGGTACCTATTGATCTACTTGCAATTTCTTGCTTTCGAACTGCTAGGTTGGCAGGAGCTGGAACTAGAGACGGGAGCTCACTCCGTCATGCGGCACACTCGGGTCTCGAACTGCTGAACTACCGACCTTCCACAGCCTGCAGTTCAGCATCTTAACCACTTGACCCACCGCAGCTCCATGTCCATATACTGTGTACCATACTCTGTTTGGTTAATCTCCAGGTGGGGCCTGGTCCATTTGGTTGCCAGCTCTGGGTTGGGAAATACCTGAAGATTTATGGAATTGAGTCTGGGGAGGGCAGCGTTTGAGGAGGGGAAGGACTTCAACCGGGTATAATGCCATAGAGTCCACCCTCCAGGGCAGCCATTTCCTCCAGGGGAACTATTCTTGTAATAATTGAGATAATGGGAGATCTTCAGGTGCCCCCTGGAGGTTGGTAACCCCAGGCCTGGACATCTCCCAGAATGTCAACTAATGTCCAGATGTCAGGGACTGGTTCCTCTGGAGAAAATGGCTCCTGTTGGAGGGTGGACTCTATGGCATTGTACCTTGATGAGGTCCCTCCCCTTCCCAAACCCTGCCCTCCCTAGGCTCCGCCCCTACAACCTCCAGGAATTTCTCAGCACAGAGTTGGCAACCCTTTCCCATGCCCCCAGGTAAGCAGACTCAGCCTGGTGCACCTGCACTGTCAGGTAAAATTATATTTTATTACTCAGTTAAATTTCCAAAAACTCCCTACGTGTTTCGCTTCGTCAGGGGCATCTGTTCGCCTTGCAGGAATTCTTCAAAAAGAGTAAAAGATCACCTTGTGCTCTTTTTGACAAATCGCTGAAGACGAACAGATTTTGGAAATTCAGCCGAGCAGTAAAATATCATTTCACCTGATTTTGCACCGTCGGCCTTGGCCTCACCCTTTATCTCCCACGACTGGTGCGGCTCTTTATTTTCTTGTGTCTACACTGTGCAGGGAAAGACCCTTTCGAGGCAGAATAGGTCCGGGAGCTTGAGCTCCGGTTTTGCTAAATTTTGGAAACCAGGCATTGCCCTATTTATCTGTAGCTCGTGCTTTCAATTTGATACCCCCCCCTCCTTTGCGGCAGATCCAAGGGCATCTGCTTCAGGCCCACCCACATCCCTGGGATTGTGCATGTTTCGATATATTAATCTTGCATTCCCGTCTGTCCAATTAACACCCTTCTTCTGCACCGCAGCTCAGTTTCCCCGTCGCGGCTGAGGATTCATCACTCATCCCTCTAATTGTTTGCTTTGTCCTTTGGTTAAATCCCTCCCCCCCTCCTTTTCTCTTGGCTTCCTGCAGCGTCTACCTGCCCACTGGTAGCCCGGGAAACCACCCCCCTTTCCTTCTGACGGTGAAATATGCCAAGCGAGGCAGCCCGGGAATCCTTCAGGCAAGTGTGGTGTGGTGCAAAAGGTTCTGCCCCTTTCCCTGGAGGGGTGGGAGAGAGGGGATTCATCTTTGCGGCAGCGGCTGAACCACTAAAATGGCTGGATTTCTGCTTCGTGTTCTCCCCCCCCCCCCACTGCACCCTTGGCCTCTAGCAGCTGTTGCTTCGGCAGGTGTTAATTAGAAGCAGGCCCTGGTGCACGGGGGATATTTTCAGGGTCAAAAGCAAGTTTTCGCTTCCACCTGCCTGAACGCACACGGCGAGCGAGAACAGAAACACAAAGAGGCGAACCTGCCTTTTGTGAGAAACAAGGTCACCCGAGGATCAGGCAGGGCGAGGGCATCTTTGGGCTGGAAGCACAGAGGGCACAAGGGGTGGTAGTTTGTTATGTACGCGGACCGCCACTAGGGGTCCGCAGCAAAAGACAGGAGCTTGGCTCCCCTGGACAATAGGAATGTAGGATCCTAATTCCCCCCAGCCTTAACCAATAGCCACTTTGGCGGGAAATTCAAACCCTCCAATGGACTAGGGCTGTGCTGGGTGGGTGTGTATATAGTTGGCCTTGCAGGGCCGTTTTAGTTAGTCTCGTGTTAAGTACAATCAACGTGTGCAACTCATGTCGTCGTCCGAGTCCTCCATGCAGCAAACCCAGGGAGACCAGATTGAGAGGCTCGGACTCACACATGAAGCTGCCTTTTACTGAGTCTGACCCTTGGAGACGTTTGCAAAACTGAAACTCAGTTTTTACGTTGCCTGGCTGGGCGGTCATTCCTTGTATTAAGAACAAAATTGTCTGCAAAACGGAGACCGTCTTCTGTGCTCGAGACTGGAAGATTGTTAAAAGAACTGGGGAGGGGGAGGGGTAATGGGGCACAAAAGCATTCCAAGGAGATCTTTGTCAGCTGGCTTCATTTTGCAAAAATGTTTCCAAAACTTCAGAAGAGACCGATCTCTGGAGAGACTTTCCTGCCGGCTTATGTCTTCTCTCCCCCACCCCTTTGTCCTTTGCAGGCCTCATTTTCAGTCACTTATTTTCAAGATCCAGGAACGGCTCAGCGAGATACAGATGTGAGTCACTGTCATGACAAGACTCCAGGGGGGAAGCCAGGGTGGTCGACTTGCAGATCCCACAAGACTCTTTGGTGTCGCTGCTGCAGCAGCCTCACAGAGTTCATTCTGGTGTAAGCGTGTTTGTCACTTCCAGCCATTCTAGCTCGCTTCCTCGTAGTCCACCCTGGATAACACCAAAAGGCTAGAACTTCTGGCTGCCGTATGATAAATAAATACTTTTAAAAAGGGGTAAAGGTTTCCCTTGCTCGAAAGCCAGTCGAATCCAACTCTACAGGGCGGTGCTCATCTCCGTTTCCAAGCCGAAGAGCCAGCGCTGTCCGAAGACGTTTCCGTGGTCATGTGGCCGACATGACTAAACGCCGAGGTGCAGAGAACGCTGTTACCTTCCCACGGAAGCAGTACCTATTTATCTACTTGCAATTTCTTGCTTTCGAACTGCTAGGTTGGCAGGAGCTGGGACCAGAGACGGGAGCTCACTCCATCACGCAGCACTCGGGTCTCGAACTGCCTTCTGGTCTGCAGCTCAGCATCTTCGCCACTGAGCCACCACAGCCCCAGAAATAAATACTACTTGGGCTCAATTCTGACAGGTTGTTCATAATGGGCAGGAACCAAGTTTATTTGGGGGGCTGGTATGTTCTCTCTCGCTCCTGCCAACCTAGCAGTTCGAAAGCAAGAAATTGCAAGTAGATAAACAGGTACCACTTCGGTGGGAAGGTAACAGCGTTCCGTGCGCCTTGGCGTTTAGTCATGCCGGCCACATGACCATGGAAACGTCTTCGGACAGCGCTGGCTCTTCGGCTTTGAAACGGAGATGAGCACCGCAACCCTAGAGTCAGACTCGACTGGCTTTTGAGCAAGGGAAACCTTTACCTTTACCTATGCTCTCTCTCCCTCCTTTCTCTTCCCTTCTGCACCCAAAATTGCAGGCGTTCTCCCTTAGCTCCAGTTTGCTCTGATGTTCCAGTGCTGTGGTTCCCATAACTGGGAAAGAAATGAATCGCACTACCTGTTTATCCCAGGTGGATTAGGCTGAGAGAGGCTGGCCCGCAGTTGACTGGTGAGCTTCGTAGCTGAGGGGGAATTGGGGCCTGGGTCTTCCCAGTCTTAGTCCAAAATGCTTGCCACTAAATCAGTGGTGTGAGAGTGTGTGTGTGTGTGTGTGCGTGTGCATGCTATGCACCATCAAGTCTCATCCAACTTATGGTGCCCCTAAGCAGTAATGACCTCCAAAACATCCCATAGTTGACAGCGTTGCTCAGGTCTTGCAAACAGAGCGAGAGGAAGACGAAGAGATTGGATTTATTCCCCGCCTTTCACTACCCAAAGGTAGTGGTGGTTTGCTATCTCCTTTCCCTTCCCCTCCCCA
>NW_015166079.1:0-1247 GCF_001447785.1 Gekko japonicus
GCCCGCTCCCGCGGTGCGAGAAAGTCTCAAACCTAGTCCAGTCATCCCAGGTGGGCACTGCTCCTTTGCCCCATCTAGAAGGAGTAGGAGGTGGCCATGCGAGGGGTGCAGATCTCGGCATGGCTCCCCCCACCGCTCCCGTCACTGGCGCCGAGACCGGTACCGACGTAGCTGTGGGGGTAGGGGGACTGGAGGTGACCAGTGTGGACCCCTCCGTTGTTGGTAGTTTCTCCTCGGCCCCGCTCATGATCTCTCAGACTCGGGGTGATGAAGAAAAAGGGGATTCCTAACAAAATGTCCGATTCCCCATGCATTCAAAATAAATCCACGTTTGAAGAACAAAGATAGTTTATTATAAAGCGATGGTTAGTTCAGGAACATAAGAATTGTTAGGAATGACTACAAGCCTCATAGGGAAACATAATAAAGGAACTTGAACCAGGTTAGAGCCAATGAGCCCAATTCCCGCTGGCGGGAATGCAGATAAAACTAGCGCCCAATTCCTTGGGAACACAACGGTTATACAACATAAACACAGGTTCGGTTCTCAGGCGTGAAATACATAATAAGCGAAGCAACGCCACAACACTTGAACCAGGTTAGAGCCAATGAGCCCAATTCCCGCAGGCGGGAATGCAGATAAAACTAGCGCCCAATTTCTTGGGAACACAACGGTTATACAACATAAACACAGGTTTGGTTCTCAGGCATGAAATACATAATAAGCGAAGCAATGCCACAACTTCATCCCACCTCTAGCTGGTTGACCTTGAGCAGTTCCGCAGTGTAGCAAGCAAAAGACAGAAAATACATGAGGGGGATGGGCAGGGTACAATGTAATACAGAGAAATGAATACATCATCTTATGGCAGCTTGCTGACACCACCTCACATGTCTCTTGAGAAACCTGTATAAGGGTCAAGAAGCGACAGTTAGAACCGGATACGGAACAACTGATTGCTTTAGCATAGGAAAAGGAGTACGACAAGGATGTATATTGTCACCAGGCTTATTTAGTATATATGCAGAGTACATCATGCGAAATGCTGGCCTGGATGAATCATAAGCGGGAATTAAGATTGCTATGGCCTCCACTGGGATATACCCAAGGACTTTTTAAGGAGGCTCATATGGAAGACCGGGTGCAATGATCTCAGGTTTTTGGGAAGGTCTACCTCCACAGCAACTTCATTAATCAATCTACGAACTGGGAAAGGTCCAATGTACTTCCAACCCAATTTTTTACA
>NW_015166079.1:4285-14127 GCF_001447785.1 Gekko japonicus
CTGTCAGTAATGACTGAAAGGGGCTGGAGACAGATATCATAAAGCAGTTCAAACTAATTAAGAGCCAATAGACAACATTCCCGCTCGCGCCAGAAGCGGTCTTCTCGCGCTCAAACCTTGAGAACGTAACTGTTGAGACAATTAAAACAAAAAGGCATTTCTCACAAAACATATCAGGCTAGCCGAAGCAAAAAGACTCCAAACATCAACCACCTGCTCGCTTTCAGATAAGGGAGCTGCAAAGCACTGCTGGCGTACATGGAAAGGAATGTAATTACCATTAACACAGGAGAGGAGGTGGGACATGCGCAGATGAAGCAAAGTACCATACGAGGAACGGGGGGGGGAATACAATGTACAATTCAAAAGCATGAAACAATTGGCAGCTTGCTGACATACTGCCCCCTCAAAAACAGAATACCCTCCTTTACCACCCACCTCCCGGTCAGCCAAGGAGATCTCCCAGAATCCCTCCTGGTTTCCCCGGGAACTTCCTGTGGAACTTTCTGAGCATGCTAGGGGCCCTAATATCCCACCCATTCGAGGTGCTGGGGACCAAAGTCCTTCCACTGAATCAGATAAAACAGTTTCCCATGTTTTAGTTTGGAGTCCAAAATATCAGAGATCTCAAAATGTGATTCGCCCTCCACCCAGATAGGTGGAGGTTGTGGCCGGTCCATCCACCACTGGCAAGACCCGTTGTCCTTTTTCAGGAGGCTGTAATGAAATACAGAGTGCAATGATCTCAAATTCTTAGGCAATTCAACATCCACAGCTACATCATTAATAACTTTGTGTACTTTGAACGGACCAATAAATTTCCAACCCAACTTCCTACTTGGACGTAACAGTTTCATATTCTTAGTTGACACATACACCAAATCTCCAGGCCGTAGAGCCCAACCCTCCACCCTACCCCTATCGGCCTGCCGCTTGTAGGCTGCCTTAGCCTCATCCAAAGTTTTGCACAACAAAGGCAAAGCCTCTTGCAGAGATTTACACCAAGACCCCGCATCCCCCTGCTCCAAGGAGACAGCTGTGTCAAGGAACGGCATTGGGGGGCTGTCATAACCATACACCGCTTTGAATGGGGACATCCCAATGGATGAGTGAAAGTTGTTGTTATAACAGTACTCTGCCAAAGGCAGTAATTCACACCAATCGTCCTGTTGATAGTTAGTGAAACAACGAAGGTACTGTTCAAGGGTTTGATTGACCCTCTCGGTTTTTCCATCAGTTTCTGGATGATAAGCACTGCTTAATCCCCTTTCCACCCCCATAATCCTCATGAGTTCTTTCCAAAAGGTGGAAACGAATTGTGTCCCCCTGTCGGAGACCACCTTGGATGGCAACATATGAATGCGTACAATGTTCAACATGAATGCTTTAGCCAACGTCTTAGCTGTAGGTAGTGATGAGAACAGCACAAAGTGTGCTTGCTTAGAAAACAAATCCACCACTACCCAAATCACTGTTTTGTTGTTGCTAGCCGGTAAATCAGTAATAAAATCCATAGAAATCACTTCCCACGGACGTGTGGGCGTTGGCAATGGTTGCAGCAAACCCGGCGTTTTCCTCCCTCTGGGTTTGCTCATGGCGCACAGTTGGCAGGTTTTTACAAAAGCCGACAAATCCTTGCGCAAGCCTGGCCACCAAAACTGTCTCTGTAACAACTGTAATGATTTAACAAAGCCCGAGTGACCAGCCAGTTTAGACCCATGTACAGAAAGCATGACTTTTTCTCGAAGAGAAGCGGGTACATAGAGTTTATTATCTTTGAACCAACCGCCCCGCTCCCCCTCCTCGCAGTTATCCAATCCCTCCAACCAGGCTCGCTCCTCCTCTGTAAGCGCTTCATGGAATTGTTTTTCCCAAGAGGAGGAGGGGTTTGAAACCGGTGATGCAGCCAGAGAGGTGGGCAGTTTGGCAGCTTGGCTGCGAGTGGTGACAGCGCCGCCCAGTTGGGCGGGGGTGAAAACTGAATCCAAGATGATGTCACGCTGACTTGCATGTTGGGGTAGGCGGGACAATCCATCTGCCAGTGAGTTCGCCGAGCCCGGGAAATGGTGAAGAGTGAACTGGAACTTGGAGAAAAAATCAGCCCAATGCAATGGCTTGGCGTTGAGGCACCGGGGTTTTTTTAAGCGTTTCGAGGTTTTTGTGATCAGTCCAAACCTCAAACGGTACCCTGGCTCCTTCCAGCCAATGCCTCCAAGTAGACAACGCCATATATTCTCCCATATAGACCAGTGTCTTTCAGAGTCATTAAACTTTTTAGAGACATACGCCAAGGGGGGCAATAACCCATCCTCCCCCTCTTGGAGAATGCCCCCCCCATAGCCACATCGGACGCATCCGTTTGTACAATAAACTTCTTCGTCTCATCAGGGTGGGCTAACACCGGCTCAGAAGTGAACAGGGCTTTTAAGCGCTCAAAAGCCTCTTGGCATTCCCGCGACCAAAGTAACGGGGCACCAGGTTTCGTGGCTTCTGGCCCCTTCCCTTTAGTTTTTAACAAGTCAGTCAGCGGAAGGGACACCTGGGCGAAACAGGGGAGGAATGAGCGGTAAAAATTGGTGAATCCGAGAAATCTTTGTAATTGTCGCCTCGTTTTTGGGGTTTCCCACCCCAAAACATCCTGCACCTTCCCCGGGTCCATCTCCAATCCCACCGCTGAGATGCGGTAGCCCAGAAAGTCAATGTGAGATTTGTGGAATTCACATTTGGAGAGTTTGGCAAAGAGTTTATGCTTGTGCAACATAGTCAAGACCTCTCTCACCAGCTTTATGTGGGAGTCAAGATCGGGGGAGTAGATTAAAATGTCATCCAAGTAAACAAGCACCCCCTTAAACAAGTGTTTGTGTAACACCTCGTTGATCAGGTTCATGGACCCCCGGAGCCCCTTGAAGGCCGAACGGCATCACCAGATACTCAAATTGTCCCAGCGGGGTGTTGAAGGCGGTCTTTGCTTCATCGCCTTCCTTTATGCGGACTCGAAAGTAAGCGTCCCGGAGATCAAGTTTAGAAAAAAAATTTCCCTTTGCCGCCTCCGCCAGCAAGTCTTTGATCAAAGGCATAGGTTAGGCATTTGTGGCGGAGACTGTATTCAAACCTCTATAATCCGTGCATAGTCTCAACCCCCCATCCTTTTTTTTTCCGGAATAGGACGGGTGCTGCGAAGGGGGAGGAAGCTGGTCTGATGAAACCCCGGGCTAGGTTTTTGTCAATGAACTTTCTCAGCTCCTCTTTTTCTGCTGGCCCCATAGCATAAATTTTCCCCTTCGGTAGTTTAGCCCCAGGTACTAACTCTATGCTACAATCCGAATGTCTATGAGGGGGCAGTTCGTCCGCTTCCACTTCTCCAAACACGGGAGCTAAGTCACGGAACTCCTTGGGGAGGGACAGCGTTTCCTCCCTCGTGAGAAGGGTGCATAGTTCCCCCGTCTCCGGGGTCGTTCCCCAACTCGGGTCCCAAATGTGCCTCTCGCACCTGGAAGCCACAAACTTGACTTTCCCCTCTCCCCACAGGATATATGGGTCATGGTTATGCAGCCACGGGGCCCCTAACCCCAATGAGAACCTCAAGGTGGGCGTGAGGACGAAGGTTCTATGTTCCCAGTGGCCTCCCGTCCCCATCCTCAAAGCCATAGTCTCGTATAGGCAGGGTTCTTTCATGGGGGCCCCATCCATCTGGGTAAAAACTAGTGGTTCCTTCATTTTGGTCAACCCCGCCTCCAATCCCGCCACTACCTCCGGGCTAATTAAGTCTCTCCCGCACCCTGAGTCAATTAGGGCTTTCACCCGCACATGGGTGCCCCGGATCGGGTTCATGAGTGACACAGTCATGAAAAAAGGGAGGGGGGTTCTCTCACCAACTCTGGTGCCTCTTTCGGGTCCTGCCGCTGCGCGCCATCTACAGTAGGACCGGTCCGTTTCCCGCCGGCTCCACGTTGGGATCACTGCAGTCTCCCTCCTCTTCGTCCGGCGATGCTTGAAGGCTTTGGCGAACTTGGGTTTCGCGGTCGCCTTCTTCCCCGGGGTTGGTGGACGTGGTTTGGACGTCTCGGTGTTCCCTCGTTGAGGCGTTCGGCCACAATCCGTTGCAAAGTGGCCCTTTTCCCCACATTTGAGGCACAACCCTTGCCGCATGCATTGCTCCCGCATCGCCTCTGGCATCCTGGTCGTCTTCGGTTTGGCCGGGAACTTGGAGGTCGTCTTCTCTCCCTCAGCTGCCAGGTCCAAACGGAGCGTTTGCAAACGGTTCTCTGCGCTTTCGGCTTCCTGGATCCAAGCTATCAGGGAGACGTTTCTCGGATCTCCGGGTTGAGCCCCACACGGAACATCTCAGCTAGGATGTGCTCCGGCCACTCCGGTAATTTTGCTGCATGGAGTTTAAATTCGGCAGCGTATTCTCTGACCGTCTTCCGGCCTTGTTTGAGGGTCCGTAAATACGCTCGTGCCCTCTGGCCCGCATTTACATCCTCAAACTGGGTTTGGAGGGCCCACATGCATGCATTCATGTCCCTGAGTTCAGGGCCCCCCATAGTATGCAGACTCACATACCAAGTTGCTGCTGCTCCCCGTAGGCGAGCTGCTACCACATCAATTCAGCTGCTGTCATCGGGAAACAGGTGGCCCTCGCGGGCAAGGAACTTCTGGACTCTCACCACAAAATATGCCAGCTCGTCTGGATTCCCGTCAAACGTAGCTTCAATCAGGTCTTTCGGCCGTGGTTGCACCATTGGTCTCGGTTCCGGGGCGGGGACCTCTCTCGGCCTCTGTGCCGGTCTCGGCGGCTGCTCACCCGGTGCTTCCTGCTGCCCCTGATCGTCCTGATCTAGGGGTTGACGGTCGGGTGCGGGCTGCTATCCCTCGCCCTCTTCTCCCGGCTGGTGGAGTCGAGCCCACATGTCTTCAAAGGTTCGCATCACCATCTCAGGTAGCGTAGTGGTCATCTCCTCCACCATCTGCCGGATCTGCTCCACGTTGCGGTCGGTGGCTTCCATACGACCCATCACCCTCTCTTCTAGGTAGTCGGGCGCTGCCTTACCGCGTCTCCTTTCCGTCACCCAGGACGGGGCCGCTGGTTCCTCAACTCCCAGGGTGTCAAAACCTGAGTCTCCCCAGCCTGTCTCGTACAAGCTTTCTCGTAGTCCCACTCCCAAGTGGGAACAGGTCTCTTTGGTGGTAGCTGCATCAAACTGGCTCCAGCTGGGCCGGTCGGGACCCCTTGGCCTCGGGCGATATGGGGCTCCCCTCGGGGTCAGGAACATTTGCCCTCGTTTTGGGATGGCTCCTCTGAGTGGGGTTTACACCGGGAGCGCAGCTGTCACCTTCCCCGATTCCTAAGTCCCCGGGACCCTTGTCCCGTCATCAGAATCCACATGTTCCGATTGAGGTGGAGATTTCTCACTCTTGCTCATATCGGATAGATAGATGCACAATGATGGAGAAACAGGATTACTGACAGTATGTCAGAATCACAGCCTTTAATAAGATACACGCTTGCTTGAAGGTATTATTTTATTAGAGCCATGAAACAGATAGAACACAATTTCTGTCTGTAATGACTGAAAGGGGCTGGAGACAGATATCATAAAGCAGTTCAAACTAATTAAGAGCCAATAGACAACATTCCCGCTCGCGCCAGAAGCGGTCTTCTCGCGCTCAAACCTTGAGAACGTAACTGTTGAGACAATTAAAACAAAAAGGCATTTCTCACAAAACATATCAGGCTAGCCGAAGCAAAAAGACTCCAAACATCAACCACCTGCTCGCTTTCAGATAAGGGAGCTGCAAAGCACTGCTGGCGTACATGGAAAGGAATGTAGTTACCATTAACACAGGAGAGGAGGTGGGACATGCGCAGATGAAGCAAAGTACCATACGAGGAACGGGGGGGGAATACAATGTACAATTCAAAAGCATGAAACAATTGGCAGCTTGCTGACAGCGATATGGATGTGGTCTATCAATCATATTCAGGCTATATAAAGAAAAATAATCTGCCTGGGGAAATTGTTATAAGATTCTTGAGAAGGCATGTGAGGGATGCAATCCTGAAAGCGGTTTCTGGAGTACCACTGAAAGTGGGGGAAAATACTATCAGAACGCTAAAGGATATTCCATTTGAAGCAAGACAACGGAGAAAGAAGTACAAAGAGCTTGTGCTTTTCCTTCAGACAAACTCAAATGGATATAAATGGCTATTTCCAGAAGGTGTTACTTTCAAGTTTAAGGATAAAAAAGAAAACATTGACTGTTCTGAAAGCCCAAGCATTTCTAAGGGTTCAGCTGGGAAGACCAGAGGATGGGGAAAAAGAAGAGGACAGCAAGTCTAGTGGCGAGCTGGACTCAGGTTCTTCCGGAGAGGACTCTCTGATGGAGCAAGGGGCAGCTGCCCCAAAAAGTCCTTATAAGCTGTGGAAGAGACGAGGAAAAGAGAAGTAAAGGCTGAAAGACTCTGAATTGTGCCTTTGAGAACGGTGAAAGGGGATGACTGGGGGGTACTGTTCTTAGACAGTTAGGTTTTAAGAGTTAATGAAAAGGAAAAAGTACTTAAATGTCGGACTCAGTTTATATTGATCTAAATGAAGTGAAGACTTGATGTAATGAAGCTAGTGAGGATCTCCTCTCTTGGGTTTTTAGTCAGTAGTGGGTTTCTATACTTTGTCCCGTATATGTAGTCCCCCTTCCCTTTTTCTGTGATCGTTTTTGTAGTTTGGAAAAAAAAAACCCTCTGGGGGCTCAAGAAAAGAAAAGAAAAGAAAATGGGTAAGATTTGATTTCACAACTGACAACCAAATGACCTCAACATACACAACAACAGATCCTAAGACTGAAGCGAAATTTGTTTCAGTGTTAATGTTAAAGTCAACATCCCCAGAAAATGAAAGCCTTTTATGCATAAAATAGTGGTGGCAAATTTCTTTGAAATTTTGAAATGCACAGGGGAAACAAAGACTTATTTGTGCTTCTATAGCGTTAGAATTTGCATACCCTTGCAGAAACCCTCTCATTAGAAAGCCAAATGCTTTCTCTCAAAAAGGTCTTTCTTAACCTGTCCACAAAACCAAGGATCAAACAGCTGTTTCCAGGTTGGACAGAGGGGGCAGGAGGGGTTCCAGTTGTACCCAGAAATGTATCTATGTTTATGGATTGCAAAGCTGTATTGACTATTTTCTATAGAAAGTGGAGGACAAAATGAGCTTTAAATCTTTAAAATACAGTGCACACTTAAGGGGAAATCTGGTGGGGACCTCTTGGTCTTGGCACTAATCCAGTTTTTGGATTACATATTCATATTCAGAAATGAAAAAAAAAAATTTCTGCATATATATTGGTATATTGGTAATCTCCTATTGGTAATCTACACTGTGCTTCAGTAGATGCTGCTGCTGGAGCTAAAACGACAGCCATAGTGTGAGACAGGCATCATGGGCTTTTGCATATCATTACATGAATCAGTAAAATGGTTTGTAGAGTAATTTTGCATTTTGCATACCAGCATCTTGTCCTTCAAATGAGATAACAGAGATTCTAGGCCAGGGGTCCTCAAACTACAGCCCGTGGGCCACATGCGGCCCGCCAAAAACATTTATCCAGCCCGCGGGCAGGACTAGCTCGCTCACACGTGGCCCGGGGTCGCCTCTTGGCCTGCGTGGCTCCCCCCCACTCCACGTCCCCATCCTGCGGGAGTGCCCCGTGTGGGCTGAGCGCCGCCGCGCCTCTTGAACCTGCAGCACTGGGCGGGGAAGCCGGTGCAGCCCAGTCAACTCAGCGGAGGAGACGCTGCAGTGCCGCCAGCTCCAGGGCTTGCCTGCTTCGGCTGCAGGGCGTGCAAGGAACGCGGCGGGGGGAGCCAGTGGCCGGACTACTGTGCCGGGCTTTCAAAAGCTGTTGCTGCTGCCTGTCACTCTGCCTGGGACCCCGCTGGAGTGCGGGCACTGCCAGCCCACCGGGTCCCAAAGGGGTTGCCTGTGAGAAGTGCCGGCGGTGGCACAAGGGAAAGGGCCGCACGTCTCCCTCTGCCAGGTCCTTCTGTCTGTCCCCAGGAAGGGAAGCGCCGTGCACGGGGTGGGCGGGCGCTGGGAACTTCCAAAGCGGGGGGGAAGACCCGGCGGGGGCACGACTGTGAGGGATCTGGTGGCACAGGGCACTGGCCAGAGGGGCTCGGTCCCGAGAGGAGGGCAGTGGGGCCATGGGGAGGTGGAGGACTTGGATTTCCCGCTGGCCGCACTCGGAGCCTGTGTGTCTGTGTGCGCGTGCACGAGCGCAGCAGAGCATCACTGCCTTTGGTTTCGGACGGTGTGAGCCACCCACCTACCGCCCCCACTGCTTGGGGCCTGCAGAGTGAGAGAAAGCGGGAAACCCCCCCCCAGGCAATGTTCCCTCTAAAGCAGTGGAGTCTTGTAAGCAAAAATTCCACTGGCATTCAAGTTGTGAGCCAGTAATTTGGCTTCAGCATCGATTAGTTTGCTCTGGAGCCCTTCTTCCTGAGCTAAGACAAACATCGCTTCACCTCGAGCCCTGCAATATGGCACTCCGGGGCTAATATCAGGTTGCTGGAGTGGAGCGGCAGAAAGAGAGACCCTCGCTGGAGGGAAGTGCGTCCGTATTGCGGAGCTTTCCCTTTTGATATCAAGCCATGGCGGGGCTTCACTCGCCCTTCGCTCGGCTGCCGCCAAGCCTGCTTCCCACATGCGGCGCTTCTCCCCACCTGGCCACACGCCGGGCCCTGGAGGCCTGGCTTCACACTGCGGTGGTGGCGAGGGACATTTTCGGAGGGATCCCTCGCTCACAGTTTTAATGCCAGGAGCTCACAAGACTCCACAGGGAGCATTGGTCAGGAGCCTGTCTCAGGATTTAGGTGGGGAGACTCTCTTGCCAGGTGCCCTCCCCTTTGGTGTAGTGGTTAAGTGCGTGGACTCTAATCTGGGAGAACCGGGTTTGATTCCCCACTTCTCCACTTGCACCTGCTGATGTGACCTTGGGTCAGTCACAAGCTCTGGCACAGCTGTCCTTGAAAAAGAGCAGTTTGTGTCAGAGTTCTCTCACCTACCTCACAGGGTGTCTGTTGTGGGGAAGGGAAGGGAAAGGAGTTTGTAAGCCGCTCTGAGACTCCAAGTGAAGGGCAGGATATAAATCCAATCTCTTCTTCTTCTTCTTCTTCTTCTTCAAGTTAAAGCCATCTACATCACCAAAAGGGCGTTGTACTGGAAACTGAGGCAACATGGAAGTGCATTTTACTTGAGCCAATGAGTCAATGCAAAGAGAGGTGTGAGCGGCTGCAGCGACTAGCAGTGACAAATATGGAACTGGACATTGACCATCTCATTAGCCAAAAGCAGGCCCATAGTTCCCATTGAAATACTGGTAAGTTTGTTGATTTAACTTTACTTCTTCTTCATTTCTTCCCATTTTGTTTTTTTACTTCAAAATAAGATATGTGCAGTGTGCATAGGAATTTGTTTATAGTTTTTTTTAAAACTATAGTCCGGCCCTCCAACGGTCTGAGGGACAGTGAACTGGCCCCCTGTTTAAAGAGTTTGATTGAGGAACCCTGTTCTAGGCTTTCTAGCAAGTGCATATGTGTGTGTGTGTGTGCTTATTATAGACATGGTATATGTCTGTCTAAAGTAAGATGCATTATTATTGCTGGCTGCAAGCCTGCTAGAGTTGTCATCTTTCAGATCATATGGAATTACACTGTGACAGAAATCAGATAGGTGACAAAAGGAATTATAACTGTGTAGGATGGGGGTGATGGCTGTGCAACATTGGAGATAATATACAGTTAGTATCAGTATAATGGAGGCAGGGGTGTCCGCTATCCCCGCTAC
>NW_015166080.1:0-13946 GCF_001447785.1 Gekko japonicus
GTAACCTGAAGATACAAAACTAACTGAATACGTGTACACACATTTAAGCTATTTAAGAAGAAAAGAAGAAGAGATTGGATTTATACCCCACCCTTCACTACCCGGAGGAGTCTCAGAGCAGCTTACAATCTCCTTTCCCTCCCCCTCCCCACAATAGACACCCTGTGAGGTAGGTGGGCCGAGCGAACTCTTGACACAAACTGCTCTTTCAGGAACAGCTGTGCCAGAGCTTGTGACTGACCTGAGGTCACACCAGCAGCTGCATGTGGAGGAGTGGGGAGTCGAACCCGGTTCTGCCAGATAAAAGTCTGCACTGCCTGTTAAGTCGCTCACTTAACAAAGTAGTCGGAGAGTGATTCAGCAAAAGATCAGCTTTTATCCAACGATTGTAACACAACTCCAACACGGATCAACATGAATGGCCAGAACAGCTTTTGCATTGAAGCTGTTCTGCTTTTAAACTCTCCCGGCTAATGTAGTCACACCTACTGTACAAATACCAACCAATGAGGTTGTCTACATAAAGACCAATCACTGACGCTGCTTGATTGGCTGGTTCTTCCTGGGCTACCAATAGGATTGGAGGGATTAGGATCCTAGCCCAGGATGAAGCTTGACATGGAACTTCAATTAGGTGTTTCACATACAGCAATGTATTACAATGGCAGCTGCTGAATACATCACACTGACAAGATTAAAATCCTTCTTACTCCCTCTTCTCCTCCCCCTTTATATTTACAATGTAATACCTTTCAAGCTCAGCAGTGCCAATATGCTCTTGCAGCTTAGCATTTGAGCAGCTTAGTGATGGTAAAGGAGAGTTACCCACTGGTATTTGGGGGCATAGTGAAGGTTGGCAGTGCTCTTAAGAACATAAGAGATGCCAATGTTGGATCAGGCCAAAGGCCCATCCAGTCCAACACTCTGTATCACACAGTGGCCAAAAATACCAGGTGCCATCAGGAGGTCCACCAGTGGGGCCAGGACACTAGAAGCCCTCCCACTGTTGACCCCCCCAAGCACCAAGACGACAGAGCATCACTTGCCCCAGAGCCCCTATCTATACCTTGTGGCTAATAGCCATTGATGGACCTCTGCTCCGTATGCTTATCTAATTCCCTTTTGAAGCCGTCCATGCTTGTAGCCGCCACCACCTCCTGTGGCAGTGAATTCCATGTGTGAATCACTCTTTGGGTGAAGAAGTACTTCCTTTTATCCATTCTCTTCCATTATGGCCTCAAGACTCCATGGCTGTGGTGGTTGGAGCAGACTCACAACACTCATTTGCCATTCCTAGAGCCAGTTTGGTGTAGTGGTTAAGTGTGCGGACTCTAATCTGGGAGAACTGGGTTTTATTCCTCATTCCTCCACATGCAGCTGTTGGTGTGACTTTGGGTCAGTCATGAGT
Source organism: Gekko japonicus (assembly GCF_001447785.1). Classification (NCBI taxonomy): domain Eukaryota; kingdom Metazoa; phylum Chordata; class Lepidosauria; order Squamata; family Gekkonidae; genus Gekko; species Gekko japonicus. The sequence goes on from NW_015166080.1 coordinate 1,409, forward strand.
TCTTTCAGCACTGTTCTCTCAAGGGCAGTTCTGAAGAGGGCTCTCTCAGCCCCACCTACCTCACAAGGCGTCCGTTGTGGGGAGGGGAAGAGGAGGAGGAAGAGATTGGATTTATACCCCACTCTTCACTCAGAGTCTCAGAGTGGCTTACAAACTCCTTTCTGCTCTGAGATTCCTTCAGGTAGTGAAGGGCAAATTATAAATCCAATCTCCTCTTCCTCCTGCTCCTCCTCCTCTTCTTCTTTAGAACACATATAGGCACGTGTTAAACGGCAATCCCAGGTATGACAGCAAAGACTCAGACCAATTTCACACAAGAGCTGCACCACGGTTGTGCCTCCCTTTAAAGGTAAAGGTAAAGGTCCCCTTGCTCGAAAGCCAGTCGAATCCGACTCTAGGGTTGCGGTGCTCATCTCCGTTTCAAAGCCGAAGAGCCAGCGCTGTCCGAAGACATTTCCGTGGTCATGTGGCCGGCATGACTAAACACCAAGGCGCACGGAACGCTGTTACCTTTCCACCGAAGTGGTCCCTATTTATCTACTTGCAATTTCTTGCTTTCGAACAGCTAGGTTGGCAGGAGCTGGAACTAGAGACGGGAGCTCACTCCGTCATGCGGCACACTCAGGTCTTGAACTGCTGAACTACCGACCTTCCACAGCCTGCAGTTCAGCGTCTTAACCACTTGAGCCACCGCAGCTCCTGTGCCTCCCTTTGCCCCACTTCTATTGGTCAACCTTCTGGTCTGCAGTTCAGTGCCTTAACCACTGAGCCACTGCAGCCATGGCCAAATTCCCAAGGCCTGGCAAGCTCTGGCAAAACTGGGCTAATCAAACTGCGACTGAAGGAATGCAGAAAGCAACTGAAGAAATGTGGAAAAGCACAGGACTCCCTTTCCCCATTTTTATCTGCTCTTTGCAATGACAGCCCTATCAGAACTGCACTGAAATTGCCACTGTGGTTCTCTGCTTTAGTCATTTGATCTCCTCATCCCTACCTCTTGAAATACAGAACGGGTGTTGTAAGTCCAGATGCTGTAAATTTCACATCAAAGGCCTACAACAGTTGAACAAAACTGTTTGACTGTGATCAGGGGTCATTTCGTAGAAAAAGAGGTGCCGGAGCTCATTAGCATAACATATTTGCATAACACCGTCATAACTTATTTGCATAACTGACATCACCAGAAGTGTGTCAGAAGGCAACACCCACCACTCAGGCTCCACTGGACTGTTTTGCTATGGACATTGCTAGCTATGGGGGGGGAACATGCAGATCTGTCCTCGCAGAGGAGGGAGAGCTTGTACCTGAATAAACCTTGGTCTTAAAGGTGCCACTGGACTGTTTTGGGCCGGGGGGGGTGGGAGCTCTGCAACTTCCCTGGCTGCTTCTTGCTCTGACTGAGGGCTGCGGGGAACAGGGGGTGGGGCTTGTTGCATGTGCCCGCCCCCTGGGCTCTTTACTGCCGGAGCTCTGCTCCTGTGCGCTCCTCCAGGAAATGACCCCTGACTGTGATGGTCAGACGTGAGCAAATCACTGGGTCTGTTCAGCTCAGCACCAAATAAATAGAATACCTGCCAGACAGGTTGTCATCCACACACACCCTCCAAACCAGGCATGTGCTGGAACCAATGCTCCCTCTAAGCTGTGGAATCCTGTGAGCAAAAATCCTACTTTGTGAGCTACTGGCATTAAAGTTGTGAGCGAGCTATTTGGCTGCTGCATAAATCAGTTAGCTCTGGAACCATCCTCTCTGGGCTATGACAAAAATGTGTGAGCCAGAGGCTAAAAAACCTGTGAGCTAGCTCATACTCACTCAGCTTAGAGGGAACACTGAAACTCTGCCAATCCAAACAAATCAGCAGCCACTGACATCACGGAAGACCAGTTCAATGGTTGGGTGTTTAAATAAACACTTGTGTTTGGTTTTGATTGATTTATATGATTTGTGATTGATATTACTGTTGAAACAATTTTCTGCCTACCAGAGCAGTGGTGCAGTTTGGGGCAGGGGAGAAGAATGGGATTAGGCAGTAGGACAAAGTTTGAGTCCAGTGGCACTTTTAAGACCAACAAAGTTTTATTCTAGGGATAAGCTTTTGTGTGCAGGCACACTTCTTCAGATACATTGATTAGTTGCCTGGATTAGTTGCCAGGACGGGCTAGTTAGAGTCAAGATGCATAAGTAACTGGATGATGAGTAAAGATGGGATTGGATTAAAGCAATTGGTAAGATCTGTGAATAGCAGCAAACTGGCATATAAATACAAGAGTTAACAAACAGATGTGAGAACTAAGTTTGAGTCCAGTGGCACCTTAGTTCTCACAAACCTAGTTCGCACATTTGTGACCTTGGGTCAGTCATAAGTTCTTTCAGAGCCGTTCTCTCAGGGGCAGTTTTTGAGGGAGCTCTCTCAGCCCCACCTACCTCACAGGGTGTCTGTTGTGTGGAGGGGAAGGGAAAGGAGTTTGTAAGCCACTCTGAGACTCCGAGTGAAGGGCGGGGTATAAATCCAATCTCCTCCTACTCCTCCTCTTCTTCTTCCTCCTCCAGCTGCTGGATGACCTTGGGCAAGCCATAGTTTGGTCAGAGCTGTTCTCTCTCAAGGACAGTTCTGAAAAGAGCTCTCTCAGCCCCACCTACCTCACAGGGTGCCTGTTGTGTGGAGGGGAAGGGAAAGGAGTTTGTAAACCACTCTGAGACTCCGAGTGAAGGGCGGGGTATAAATCCAATCTCCTCCTTCTCCTCCTCCTCTTCTTCTTCGTCTTCTATTCAAGTACTAACTGTGGCCAACTTTGCTTAGCTCCCCAAGCTTCAACAGGCTCAGGTTAAGCCAGGCTACGCAGCCTGCTCATTAGCTTTTCTCAGTGATGAAATTCTAAGCATGTTGTACAAAAGTCTGGAACATTTCCAAGCTCTGAGACATGCTGCCATACCACCACTCAACCTCCAGAGAGGACAGTATCCACTTACCGCTTTACAGTACTCTCTAAGCTGCTAGCTTGGGCAGGAAATGAGACAAGAGGAGAGTAAAGGAGGAGAAAGAAACTGTGTGTTCTCCAACTGGGGCAGAAGATCCACCAGACATTCATCCCAACCGCCGGTGCTCCGTTATGACTATTAGGAATATTTACATGATAGAAATCTAACCGTTTAGAAGGCCATAAATGCCTCTTTATTCACCAGCCGTTCTTAAAAGTCTATAAATATCCAGCACTATATTTGTTTAATGCGCTCTTAAAGCTTCCTGAGGAGCTGTTATTATTTGGCTTGTCAACTCCAGTGCGCCTTGAAGAAGAGTCTGCTAACAAAACACCACCAACCATTAATGCCTTTGCATCCTTGAGATGTCCTGAAGGACAGGGAGGGTCTCCTGTTCCACCAATAAACAGGGTGCACTGAAATGTTACACACACCCGAAGCTGCCTTATGCTGCAATCACACACACGAAAGAATCCATTTTCAATCCACTTTCCAACTGGATTTCGCGGTGTGAACTGGCAAAATCCAATTCGAAAGTGGACTGAAAGTGGATTGAAAGTGGATTATTGGGAGCTGCGGTGGCTCAAGTGGCTAAGACGCTGAACTGCAGGCTGTGGAAGGTCAGTAGTTCAGCAGTTCGAGACCCGGGTGCCGCATGACGGAGTGAGCTCCCGTCTCTACTTCCAGCTCCTGCCAACCTAGCAGTTCGAAAGCAAGAAATTGCAAGTAGATCAATAGGGACCACTTCGGTGGGAAGGTAACAGTGTTCCGTGCGCCTTGGTGTTTAGTCATGCCGGCCACATGACCATGGAAACGTCTTCGGACAGCGCTGGCTCTTCGGCTTTGAAACGGAGATGAGCACCGCAACCCTGGAGTCGGACTTGACTGGCTTTCGAGCAAGGGAACTTTTACCTTTTTTATGTAGTGTGTGTGATTGCAGCCCTACACTGAATCAGACCTTTGGCCCATCCAGATCAGTCATGCCTGCTCAGACTGGTGACAACTCTCCAGGGTCTCAGGCAGAAGTCTTTCTCATCACTTAAGACCTGACCCTTTCCACTGAAGATGTCAGGGATTGAACATGAGACCTTCTGTATGCTGAGCAGATGCTCTGCCACTGAACTATGCCCCCTCCCCAAAGGTAGTTTATGCACATCATCTGCATACCCCTCATGGAATCCTCTTGAAAGAACAGATCCTCAGTGGGGGAACATTTTAACCTTCCAGGACATTCAGTTGCTGACCTATGAGACGTAGTTCTCTTACAAAGGAATTTCAAAGGGAGATTAGAAAGAGAGACTGCTGAATTGCAACTGATAATGAAGCTCAAGACAATGCATCCTCCTGGGCTGAATCAAGACCTAGGTTTCCTGTCTCATTACCCATGCTGATTTCTCCATGCATACTACCCCTCTGCATATTATACCTCATCATGCCTGATATGCTGTTGTCATTCACCTGCTTTTGTCATTTGCCTGCTATTGTCATTTGGCATCTGAAATCTCTCCACTCTCCAAGATATAAGGACAAATGGAGTCACATTCTATCTGAGGAAGTGAGCAGTGACTCACAGAAGCTCATACCCTGCCGCAAATTTTGTTAAGTCTTTAAGGAGCTAGTGGACTCTTGCTCTTTTCTATACTATACCAGTATATGATCTTCCATTTCTGTGGCTCAGTACAGACAACTTGGGATGGACACGAACTGGAAAAATGTGGTTCAGTTTATGGTTTGTGGCTGAACCATGAACCAAACCCCAAACCGTGGTCCCTTTAAATGGGGTTTGCAGAAAGCCTGGAAAACAGCTCAGCTGTTTCAGGCTGTCTTCTGCTGCCCCTTTAAAGTTTGAAAGGACTGCAGAAGAGAGCCCCCAGAACAGCAGCCAGCAGAATGGGGGAGATCCCCTGGGAAGGGACTTCCCTTCCACTTTTCTCCTGGCTGTAGCAAGCCGTGGCCAGCAGAAAGGTGGGGGTGAAGTGTCCCCTTCCATTGAAACCCACATTTCTCATACCCATGTTTTTTTGCAGGAAACAGAAAACCTGTTTACTGCTCCCTGTGAAAAGTCACAGGGAGTTAAAAGCAGGGTTTAAATGGCTGGGAGCCATGTAAAGCTTCCTTTCTGCTCCTCACAGCTTTTCCTGGGGAGCAGAAAACAGGTCCATTTAAGCCCCTTTTCCCTGCTCCTGGAGGATAGCTGCAGAGAGCAGAAAGCACTGGTGGTTTAAATGGCTCCAAGCCATTTTAACCCTGCTTTCTGCTCCTGTGAAAAGCCACGGAGAGCTGAAAGCAGGGTTTAAATGGCTCAGAGCTATTTAAACCAAACAGCTGAGCAGCGGGGAAGCTCCCAGCCACTCAGCTGTTTCTGCTGTCCATGAACCGTCATGAACAATCACAGATGGCATCAAAAGTTGTGGAAGTTCGTCCTGGTTTTTCAGTTCATGAAAACTTTGGTTCATCAGTTGGTTCATGCCCATCCCTACGGACAACCCCCACCATGTTGGCCCTTCCCCCACCTCTGTGAGATTGCTAAATCGTCTGCAAGATGTGAACGCATGTAGGAGGTGTCTGCATGAAAATTCACTCCCCATGATCAGCAATGGTTGGGAAGCAGGATCACCAGTCACTGGGAGGGAGCATAAGATTGGATATCTCCTCTGCATGTAGGTGCCATGCTCATGAGCTGGCAATTGCATGGAGATGGGGGAGGGGCAGGACTAATGCACTCCCACCCAGTTTAACTGTTTAACTCCCTGTGCAATCAGTCAATACATGTGGGGTTGGTAACTGCTTGTATATGGTTTGCACACCAGCTCTGATTTAGTGGGGCTGGCTTGAAGATGAAGGCAATGGGATAAAGCCGCAGAATGGAAGCCAGTTTGGTGTAGTGGTTAAGTGCGTGGACTCTAATTTGGGAGAACCGGGTTTGATTCCCCACTCCTCCACTTGCACCTGCTGATGTGACCTTGGGTCAGTCACATGCTCTGGCACAGCTGTCCTTGAAAAAGAGCAGTTTGTGTCAGAGCTCTCTCAGCCCCACCCACCTCACAGGGTGTCTGTTGTGGGGAGGGGAAGGGAAAGGAGTTTGTAAGCCGCTCTGAGACTCTAAGTGAAGGGCGGGGTATAAATCCAATCTCCTCCTCCTCCTCCTCCTTCATAGAGAGAGCACATGCATCAGATTCCTTAAAAGCATGGGCCCAAGGATGTATCGCAGCTAAGTTTCTGGATTGCTTAATCAATTAATTAATGCCAAGGGAGAAAACTATGTTTACAGGATGAAAAACAAGATATGTCAGGACTAAACTGGATTCAGTGGAAAAGCTGTGGACTCGAATCTGGGAGAACCGGGTTTGATTCCCCACGCCTCCACTTGCAGCTGCTGGATGACCTTGGGCAAGCCATAGTTCTGTCAGAGCTGTTCTGTCAAGGACGGTTGTCTCAGAGCTCTCTCAGCCCCACCTACCTCACAGGGTGTCTGTTGTGGGGAGGGGAAGGGAAAAGGAGTTTGTAAGCCGCTCTGAGACTCCGAGTGAAGGGCGGGGTATAAATCCAATCTCTTCTCCATCTCTCTCCCACTGTCTTTGATAAGTATGAACTTCCCTACAGCCCGTTCTCCGTAAACTACTGTGAGTTACATCCTTCCATTCTGCAGAGCCAAGATGTAAGTCTTCCTCTAGCGGAAGGACTCCTCCTTTGATGGAAGAGGCTATTCTGCCAGAGAGGAACAGCCTCATCCATCAGAGGAAGTCTCTAAGGTAGGCGATAGGCCTGCATCTTTTATGCATTGATACGATGCATTCATACAGTTCTGTCTCGGCGTCCAAAGTGGTTTACAACTGAAAGTGCTAAAAGGAAAAAAAACAATAGGCAAGAGGGCTGTGATGGCAAGGGTCCAGTCAGTGGTGGCACCTTCCATTTCTTCTGGTGCCAAGCAAGAACATTCCTCTTAACTAAGGGCTTTTATGTTTTCACTTATTTTATTTTAGGCTGCTTGATGTCACACAGAGTTGCCACCCTCCAGGTAGGGCCTGGAGATCTCCCAGAAATATCACTGATCTCCAGATTACGGCAGTCAGTTCCCCTGGAGAAAGTGGCAACTTCAGAAGGTGGCCCCTATGGCAGTATACCCTTCTGAGGTCTCTCCCCTCCCCAAGTTTTTTAGTCATCTTCTGGGCATGAAACCGGGGTCACTGTGGGGGTGCAGGGGGAGGTATTTGTGAATTTCTTCTATTGTGCAGGGGGGCGTACTAGATGACCCTATGATTCTAAGCCTTCCCTAAGTTTGGGAGCCGGTTTGGTGTAGTGGTTAAGTGCGCGGACTCTAATCTGGGAGAACGGGGTTTGATTCCCCACTCCTCCACTTGCACCTGGCTGGATGACCTTGGGCAAGCCGTAGTTCTGATAAGAGCTGTTCTTGAAAAAGAGCAGTTTCTGTCAGAGCTCTCTCGTCCCCACCTCCCTCACAGGGTGTCTGTTGTGGGGAGGGGAAGGGAAAGGAGATTGTAAGCCACTCAGACTCCCTTGGGTAATGAAGGGCCGGAGTATAAATCCAATCTCTTCTTCTTCTTCCCTTCCCTAGGCTCCATCTCCCAAACCTCCAGGAATTTCCCAACCCAGAGTTGAAACCCTACTGATGCATGTTTTATGCTGTTTTTCAGTCCCGGCTCATTCGTTCAGTGGCTCATCAGAATGGCTTGTTTGAATCATTTTGGCTCGTTTTTATTGGCTGTGTTTAAATTATCTGGTTTTACTCTTTTATCTGTAAACTGCCTCAAGTGGGTCTCTGGAAAGGCGGCGCTTAAACCTTCTTAAAAATGAAAATAGAAATTGCCTCAGACCGTGTGCTGTCTCTTCAGAAGTTGATGGTGCAGTCTCCTCAGACTAGGCCTCTCCACTCCTCCTCTCCCTTCAGAGAGCAACCGTCGTGAAGTAGCCCCAAGGGAAGATGGAGTACGGGCTGCCTTGGTTCGTCCAGTTCCTGTCAGCCTCTGGATGGTTCCTTCAGGAGCCAACCGTATGAGCTCCCTGGCCTTTTTCATTCACTTTTTAAATTGTTTCATGATATTATACACTGTTAAAAGACAAGATCAAGTCCTAATCTGATCATATTTCAAGATCAAATTAGACATAATGCAGCAGACTTGGAAGTATTGAAATTAAGGGGGTCTAATGCTGCGGTGGCTCAAGTGGTTAAGACGCTGAGCTGCAGGCTGTGGAAGGTCAGTAGTTCAGCAGTTCGAGACCCGGGTTGCCGCATGACGGAGTGAGCTCCCGTCTCTAGTTCCAGCTCCTGCCAACCTAGCAGTTCGAAAGCAAGACATTGCAAGTAGATAAATAGGTACCACTTCGGTGGGAAGGGAACAGCATTCCGTGCGCCTTGGTGTTTAGTCATGCCGGCCACATGACCACGGAAACATCTTTGGACAGCGCTGGCTCTTCGGCTTTGAAACGGAGATGAGCACCGCAACCCTAGAGTCGGACTCGACTGGCTTTCGAGCAAGGGGACCTTTACCTTTTAATGCCTGGCCATTTATCAGGAATCTCCTGATGTGATACTGTTCCACTGTCCTCCATTCTGGCCAACCATTTGTCACCTCTAAAGGCACTCCATTTCGAAGCCAAATTATGTGTGATACAGGAGAGATCCATCTATCCTTCCTTCCTTCCGGTGTCTGTCAGGTGTAGGAGAAGGGCCAGGGTATGAATGTTTATGGGGAGATAGTAAAGGACATTTCTAGGAGCCATTTTGATGCGGGCCTCCCTCATGAACCTGAAGAAATGTCCACCACATCACCACTCCCTCACACCAACTCCCCTTTACACCTCTCACCTCTTACTGCACCCAAGAAAGCTCCTGGCAAATGTTGAGCCAGATACACCAACGCTACAAGGAGGAGGCAACTTAGGAATGCAGCCAAGACATTTGCACATAGCACTCCTGCAGTGCACTGAGCTGCACAGGCCAAGTACCAGCAAGATCACCCTGAGGTGCTCAGAACTACACAGTCTCCATATGAACAAAACAATCCAGGAACACAACTAGAGAGGCCATCACTTTCGTGGAAGGTGGCAGGAATTGATTTAACAGATGACTTAAATGGACAGATGACTTAAATGGACAGTTCTATGTGGCCTGCTCCAGAGTGAGCTCATCAAGCAGCCTGGTGATCCTAGCACCTGAGGGCAGAACCACCAATGTGGTCTAGAGAGAGGTCGTTCAGCAGAGAAGCAAAAGAAGTACGTATGTCTCACTTCATTTCTTACACTACAATCTCCTCCGTTAGAATTCCTACAACAAATGTCACATTTCAAACTTCACATCATCAGTATTATAACTGGATTTATGGAACTTAAATACAGTAGCGAAGCATGGATATCAGGCTAGTTCTAGTATATGGAAGCCACTGCAGCAAAGATCAATCAGTGGCAGTTTCAAGAACCCTGCAAGAGAAAGACAGTCCCGAACATAGAACTGAAGCTGCCTTGTGTGTTCCTTGTGAGAGTGGCAGCCTTTGAAGTGGGGGGAGGTCCCAGGCCATAAAGGGCTTGAAAGCTAAGAACAGGCACCATGAATTGAACTTGGGCTGCTTCTACACGGAGACGATTCTCTGTGTACCTCATGTTCCCGCTGCAAATACAGAGGATTTCAAGTGGAAACAAAGCATCCACACAGAGGTTTTCTGCACATTTCCATTGCCTCACTCCTCCATAGCTGTCATTTTCCCTCTTGCCTGCAGAGAGCTTTTTCAAATGAAAAACAAATAGAAATGTGTAACAGCTGTAGTGCTATAACATTACAACCACATATGGTAATCATGTACCAGTTCCCCAGTTTTTCTTTAAAAAGACTCTAGAATTTTTGTTTGTAGACTCAAAATACAGAAATCTGCGGCCTCTACATTGCCTCTGATAACTCCACAACCAAAAGGGCTAGAAGGGTTTTTAAAAAATGAAAGCTGAGAACAAGTGCATTGTTTCAACAGATCATTATAACGTTGTATCATTATAGTGCTATAGCTCTTACTGTTTTTTTTTTAAAGCCCCCCCCAAAAAAAAAGCCCTCGGGTGGATGGGAGAAATGGATGCCATGGGCTTAGGTGAGGAAAATGGTGCCAAAGTGGGCAGGACGTGAAAAAAAAGAAGCACTTCTTCTCATCCACACAGCATCTGAAGATGTTTCATCTGCAGTCTTTCCAAAAAAGATTGGCCCAAACCACATTTGGGAAAGATTGCTGCAAAGTGTGTGTTGGGACAAATAGAAGGCAACATGATCTGGATGTTCCCTGAAACATGCTGCTGGAAGGAACCCAATGTGGAGGGAAAACTTCCACGTGGGAAGAGCCTTGGAAACAAATAGGTTATTGGTGCAGTGGTGTGAAAACAGGTGTAATCAGTTCCCTGTGGCTCAGTCACGATAGCAGCCAAGCCGCTGCATTCTGCACCTCCTGAAATGTACAAATTGAGCTCCCAAATGTTTTATCCTTACCTAAAGGCAGCTGCAGGGCATGGGCAATTTGCTTAGGCAGCGGGGGAAGGGAAGGGTGCTGTTTTCCTGATCTAAATTGCTACTTCCAAAGCCGCATGTCCTCCGGGTGGCAACCTTAGCTGCCTTATAATTTGCCGAAGTTAGTGATGGGTGAATTCCCCTTGAATTCAGCATTCTCAGCAAATAAGTTCAGAGGAACTTATACATTGCCCAGAGTTCTCTTTCAGTTGGTAAACATGGGTGCACTTGTGCTAACAGTGCCAAACACATGGGCCTGATTCTCCTAGCAGCAATATATCCCTGCACCAGAGCCAGTTTGGTGTAGTGGTTAAGTGTGCAGACTCTAATCTGTGAGAACCGGGTTTGATTCCCCACTCCTCCACTTGCACCTGCTGGATGACCTTGGGCAACCCATAGTTCCGGCACAGCTGTTCCTTGAAAGAGCAGTTTGTGTCAGAGCTCTCTCAGCCCCACCTACCTCACAGGGTGTCTGGTGTGTTGGGGGGAAGGGAAAGGAGTTTGTAAGCCATTCTGAGACTCCGAGTGAAGGGTGGGGTATAAATCCAATCTCGTCCTCCTCCTCCTCTGGAAATTCAGGTGGGGGGCTAAAGATCTGGATGAGGGCAAACACATAAAATGTTTGCCGGAAACAAATTGAGCAAATCAACAGAGAAAATCCTGAAGGAGGAGGAGAAGACTGGATTTATACCGTGCCCTTCACTTGGAGTCTCAGAGCAGCTTACAATGGCCTTTCCCTTCCCCTCCCCACAACAGACACCCTGTGAGGTAGGTGGGGCTGAGAGAGCTCTTTCAAGAACTGCTCTTGAGAGAACAGCTCTAAGAGAATTTTGACTGACCCAAAGTCCCCCGGCTGGCGGGCATGGGGAGGGGTGGAGAATCAACCCCGGTTCCCCAGATTAGAGTCCGTCACTCTTAACCACCACACCAAACTGGCTCTCAAAGGCTGCTTGTTTGGGTAATCTACTCACATAGGTCTATTGCATATGCAGGTCTTACTGCAGATTTTCAGAGCAGTAAGCCTTTAATCTTGACTCTGGATTCTGTGCCGGGCTTCTCCACCATTCTTTTTCCTCCGGTGTATTTATTCTGTAGTTGCAATTATTTTGTTTTCTTCTAAATTAGGGTGGAACATCACTTATGGGGGGGTGTTCAATGTTTTTTTTTAATTTACGCAATTGCCCTATCACAGCTGCACAGTAGCATCCAGCAAATGCCTTCCATTTAAATCCTCATGGTTCAGGTTTTGCGCATGCATTGCATGCATTTTTAGTGCTAGTTGGATGGATGAAAGGGAACAGAAAGGAACACAGGCAAAGGAAGAAGACTTGATGTTGAAACAGACAAGACTTTTGGAAAAAATGGACAAGCAGCTGTGAAGCCCCGTTTTCCATATTATGCAGCACTCGAGGATTCTCTGCTGTGTTACTGGCCACTGTGAAAAATGGGGCAATGTCACATGATGTCATAACTTGGGGGGACATGTTGAGTGTACAGAATTCATGGTAGAACCCACTGACACTGGCATTGCAAGCTGTGATCGTTGGCAACATGTGTGTGTGTGAGAGAGAGAGAGAGAAGAAGAGGAGGAGGAGGAGATTGAATTTATACCCTGCCCTTCACTCAGAGTCCCAGAGTGGCTTACAAACTCCTTTTCCTTCCATGCTAATGAGCTCCGGCAGCTCTTTTTCTACAACAAGACCCCTGGTACTAGTAAATAAACAGATAAATATTTAAAGGCTGCATTCAACATGAACAAAGAGGGGATTGAGCTGTAACTGATTTTGTGCTTGATAATTAGCATTTTTGCCAATGCCCTAGCACAGCTGCACAGTAACACTAATTCCCTCCCCTCCCTTGCAAATCCACATGGTTTTCTCTTTGAGATTCTCTAATTTGATCCTGCACACTGGTCATGATCTTGGCAGTTTTAAAAAGCCTGTCCTGTGCTGATTGCACTCTGTCCTCCAAACAGATCCATCCCAAGCAATTCTTAAATTTGGTGGATTGCAGAAGGTCTCTGTGGCACAGCCGCCATTTTAATGTTAGGCTTCTGG
>NW_015166081.1:0-6235 GCF_001447785.1 Gekko japonicus
CATCCGTAGCCGGTGTCACTGAAACGCACGGGCTTCCGCGATCAATCTGGCGGTGGACCGGACTGCAGCCGTCTACAGGTCTATGCGGAGGGGGTCACTTGCTGGAATGCCCTCCATAGTGAAAAGCACTCGCAGGGAATGGCACAGCGGGTCCTGGGGAGGAGCTCTTGGCCAGCCTCCTCCCAGACATGCTGAGCCGCGTTCAGCTGCCATGTACAGAACAGCAGATTTTTTCACTGGTTCCTCTCAGCTCCCTGCAGCCCCTTCTGACCTCCCATTCTTAGCACTGTGGGAGCTGCACGAGGGGAGGGGAGGGGATGCAGAACGAGGCTGGAGAAGGGGGTGAAATCATCTGCACGGGCAGCTTTGTGGAAGGGCCAGGATGGCCGACGTGACATCAGAAGAGCCCGGCTGGATCACGCCCTCCTGTCTCACACTGCGACCAGCCAGGTGCCCTGGAGAGCCAAACAAACGGCACAAGCCGAAGCTCTCCGCCGCCGCCGCTGCCTCCTCCAAGCACTGCTGCTCTGAGGTTCCCCACTTCCGGCTGCGGAGGTTCCCTCTAGTCACCACGACGGACCTCTCCACGAATCTGTTTCCTCCTTAAAGCCATCCATACAGGTCCGCTGGCAGTGAAGTCCGCCCGTTGCTCAACGAGGCATTCAGGTGCCATTTCCTTTTTGTCTGTCCTTCATCCTCTCGTCCCTCCTCACTCCGGACGGCGCCTGACCCACGTGACGATTTCCATACACACCAGACCATTCTCTTTCTGGAGGGTCAACGGGAGCTGCAGGAGCCAAGGGAAAAGTCTGCTTCCCGTACATCCATGGGTTGCCGGATGCAGCCCAGCATGTCTTTGGGGGAAAGGCTCGCCTTGAGCTTTCTCCCCTCGCCAACACCCACTTTGCCATTCCCTGGGAGGACTTATTAATATGGGGGAGAATTCAAGGAAGTGACACCCCCCGTCCCAACACACACATAGGTAGATGGCTGTGGTTTAGTCCACTCTCAGAGTCGCATCGTGCATGGAAGTGCAGGACCGGAGAAAATCCTACAAGGATACTGTGTGTTTTCTGGGAGGTGGGCTACAAGCGGCTAACTTTAGTTTGCAATGCATTTGTTTCCCTTGGGGAGCATCCAAGCATGTGATCTTTCCCCACACTGCACTCCCCGCCCCCTAGATCGAAGTGTCCGTGCTCCGCTAGCAGCCCACACACCTGCCGAGTTTGTCCATGGCTTAAGTTTTGTTCTCAGGTGCAGGGAGCCGAGTGTAGGTGCTCACTCAGCTTCTTGATCTATGAGGTGTGCCCCACTAGATTCAGTGGAGGCAGCAAGTCAACAGAGCGAGTTCTTTGTGTGTATGCCTCTTCTGGTGGAGCCGGTGGGGTTCCATTTGCACACCGGAGCCCTTACAGGACATTGGCTGGGGATATTTAGCAGACACTGCCTTCCCCCTCTTTAAGTTTGCCTTTTCAGCCATGAAGGCCAGAAGCTTGTTCTTTCTCTCGTAAAGCAAAGATTCTCTGGTGGTCACGGTGGAGGCATTGGTTTTGTATGGATTCTGGCCATGCCCAAACTGGCATTGCTGATTTTAGTCACGGTGGTGGTGGGGAAACGCTGTCAAGTCACAGGCAGTTATGGAGACCCTCTAGGCAGTGGTGCCAAACCTATGGAACGCATGCCAGAGCCCTCTCTGTGGGCACGCGTGCCAGAGCCCCAGCCAGGCCCAGACTGTCATTCAAGTGTGGAATTCTCTGCCAAAGTAAATGAAAACATTTGGGATTGCTTCCCTTACTTTGTTTGGATCATCTTATGTTAATGTATGAGTTGTTGTTTTTTTCTAGACTAAAACCTCAGTATTCAGGTTCAATGGCCGTGCTGGCACTTTGCGATAAATAAGTGGGTTTTGGGTTGCGGTTTGGGCACTCGGTCTCCAAAAGGTTCGCCATCACTGCTCTAGGGTTTTCGAGGCAAGAGATGCTCAGAGGTGGTTCGCCATGGCCTCCCTCTGCATCGCCACCCTGAATTTCCCCGGTGGTCTCCCACCCAAGCACTAACCAGGGCCGACCCTGCTTAGCTTCGGAGATTTGAAGAGATCAGGCCAGCCTGGGCTTTGGGGGGTCAGAGCATTTTAGCCACTGCTAGCTGTCATTAGGGGCCGCGGTGGCTCAAGTGGTTAAGACGCTGAGCTGCAGACCGGAAGGTCGGTAGTTCAGCAGTCCGAGACCCAAGTGAGCTCCCGTCTCTGGCCCCAGCTCCTGCCAACCTAGCAGTTTGAGAGCAAGAAATTGCAAGTAGATAAATAGGGACCGCTTCGGTGGGAAGGTAACAGTGTTCCGTGCGCCTTGGTGTTTAGTCATGCCGGCCACATGACCACGGAGAAGTCTTCAGACAGCGCTGACTCTTCGGCTTGGAAATGGGAGATGAGCACCGCATCCCTAGATTCAACTAGCTTTTGAGCAAGGGAAACCTTTACCTTTACCTAGCTGTCATTGATGTCAGGTTTCTTTGCCTAACCTTGCAGCTCATCCCAGCCTCAGCCGTGGAAGGTAAACTCTCCAGGAAGGAGAAGCGGCCCTCTTCGCACGGGGCTGAGGAAGTCCAGTTCTAAAACTCCCCTGAAGCCAGCCAACTGACGTGGCAACATCTGCAGGAGGCAGAATCTTGTACAGAAGCAAAATCATGGTGTTTATAAAGCTCCCCCTTTCTCTCTCCCCCCTCGGAATCTCTTTGCAAATAACTGCTTCGATCCGTGTAAATATTTTTTCTAGTTTTTATACGGTGTTCTTGCTTTGTTTTTAACTAGCATGGTGCAGATCTCTCTCTCGGAGCTGATTTAGAGGCAGCTGAGCCAGATGAGATGATGTCTGGCCGTGTCGCATGAATTGTCGCTCGCCCTAGACCAGGGCCGCTTTCAGGCCTGAGGACTCAGCCCATTCACGGAGGCAACCGGTTTCAGGCTGGCCAGATCTGTAAGTCGCGCCTGGGGCTGAACAAAGATCACACATGGAAACTTCCTGTACTTAGCTCAAAGTGTGATTTTCATTATCTGAGCGAGAGCTTCCCATAGACGAGAGGCCTGAGCCAGGCCGTACGGCGTAGAGGGACCCTCTCAGGAAGGGCGCATATAAACGGCAGCACAGAAGGAGTAGTCTTCCAAGTCACTAGGGAGGGTTATGAGCTGTGGGTACAATCCAGAGCCCCAGGTGTAACTCCACACACCACAGCATCTCTCCATGATCTGGTGGCTGTAAGCCACCGCCCCTTGTGCCACCGAAAAATCTCCTCCCCAAAGTTAGGAGGACCTCTGGGCTGAGCCCCCTTCCCCAAACTAAAGAGTAACCCAGTGCAGGCAGGCAGGTTTTCAGACAGCCAAGGGAGGCAGTAGGCACGGCCATCGAACCGTGAGGATCCAAGCTTGTATTTCTCCTCTCAAGAGCCGCGTGGGTGTTCTGCGTCCCACGTGTGCACACCTTCCTTCTCTCAAAGGAAAACACCGGCTGGGCAAGAACACCCGAGCCAAAGAAAATGAGGCCCGACCCTTGCGCCTGTTTCTCTACAGTCCCTCTGGTTCTTGCCTGAATAGATCGTTTCCTGGTGTCGGACCAGGTTCTCGACTCCAGCTGTTTCAATGATACGCACAATAAATAAAGAGCAGACCCTCCCCGGGAGAGTCTCGCTTGCTTTGTTTCAAAACTTCCTTTCCTTTTGGAAGTCTCTGCTTCGACTGCTTTGTTCCCTCTCTCGCCGAACACTTTCGTCTCCACCGTAATAGGTAAACAGCCGAAGATCCAAGGGTAGTTTTGCTTGGCAGAGAGCCAGCTTGGTGTAGTGGGTTAAGTGTGCAGACTCTAATCTGGGAGAACCGGGTTTGATTCCCCCACTCCTTCACGTGCAGCTGCTGGATGAACTTGGGCAAGCCATAGTTCTGACAAGAGCTGTTCTCTCAAGGACAGTTCTTTCAGAGCTCTCTCAACCCCACCTACCTCACAGGGTGTCTGTTGTGGGGAGGAGAAGGGAGTTTGTAAGCCGCTCTGAGACGCCGCGTGAAGGGCGGGGTATAAATGAAATCTCTTCTTCTTCCACTGAAATTCGGAGAAAAACAGGTCGCTTACCTGTAACTGATGATCTTTGAGTGGTCATCTGTGCATTCACACCCATGGGGATTGCGTGCGCCTGCGCTGATCCGATAGATCGGATCAGCGCAGGCGCACGCAATCCCCATGGTGTGAATGCACAGAGACCACAATGAAGATTCTTTGTTTCAAAGAGCAGTCTATTTGATTGGCAGTAGACCAGCTAGAGAGGCGTGTCCAAGAGCACCTTCGAAACCAACAAGGTTTTCAGGGGATGCGCTTCCCAGAGTCAAAGCTCTATGAGTCAGATGCAGAATCTTTTTTCTGATTTGGCTGCTTCTGGGTCAAAGTAGTGAAGCCACGGTGGCTCAGAGGTCAAGACGCCGAGCTGCAGACCGGAAGGTCAGTAGCTTGACAGTTCAAGACCCAAGTGCCGCGTGACAGAGTGGACTCTCGTATCTGGCCCCAGCTCTTGCAAGTAGATAAAATAGGTACCGCTTCAGTGGGAAGGTAACAGTGTTCTGCGCACTTTGGCGTTTAGTCGCTCCAGCCACATGACCACGGGGAAGTCTTCAGACAGCGCTGGCTCTTCAGCATGGAAACGGAGATGAGCACCGCCCCCTAGAGTCCGATTCAACTGGCTTTTGAGCAAGGGAAACCTTTACCTTTTTTTAGTGAAGCGCGGTCTGCAGGCGTGGTTGCTGACGAGCCCCACGGCACAACGGTAAAAGGCACCCAGAGAACCTCTTGAAATCCTGAGATGCTTGGGAGGGTCGATTGCGTGGCTTTCTGAGAATGCAGGAAATGCTTTTCTGGGTTAGATCAAAGGGGAAGCTGGGTCAGTCCTATGTTTGCATTAGAGGCCAGGCAGCTGCCTTGGAAAGATCCCCAGGAGCTGAAAGTTGTGGCTGGACAGTGCACTGAGGGAACTCCAAAGTAAAAGAAGAGAGAAGAGATTGGATTTATACCCCGCCCTTCACTACCCAAAGGTGTCTCAGAGCAGCTTACAAACTCCTTTCCCTCCCCACAACAGACACACCCTGTGAGGTAGGTGGGGCTGAGAGAGCTCTGACAGAAACGGCTCTTTTTCAAGGACAGCTCTTATCAGAACTACAGCTTGCCCAAGGTCATCCAGCAGGTGCAAGTGGAGGAGTGGGGAATCAAACCCGGTTCTCCCAGAGTAGAGTCCGCACACTTAACCACTACACCAAACTGGCGGTTTTGTACCCAGGGAACCCGAATACGCTGGCCTCTACGGCTTGTTTTATGTACTTGTGCAGTGTACTTACTTTACATATTCCGCTACCAAAAGGAAGGGGTCAGAATAACACAGGGAACGGCACCTACCCTTCTAATCACTGGAAATTCCAGAACCTTTGAGAGTCCATCAGCCATAGCCCCTGCACTATCAAGTGCGCCTTCAGAGCCATAAGAAGAAGAGAATGGATTTATACCCCGCCCTTCACTTGGAGTCTCAGAGCAGCTTACAAACCCCTTCCCCTCCCCACAACAGACACCCTGTGAGGTGGGTGGGGCTGAGAGAACTCTGACACAAACTGCTCTTTTTCAAGGACAGCTGTGCCAGAGCTTGTGACTGACCCAAGGTCACATCAGCAGGTGCAAGTGGAGGAGTGGGGAATCAAACTCGGTTCTCCCAGATTAGAGTCCACACACTTAACCACTACACCAAACTGGCTTTAAAGGGGGATTAGACAGATTCATGGAAGACAGGTCCATCAGGGGCTACTAGCCATGGTGATTCCACGTTCAGATTCCATGTTCAGTAAACCTCTGAACACCAGTGCCAGGAGGCAACAGCAAGGGCACTTTCTAACTGCTTTTCTATTAATTTTCTAGGCCACCCTCCCCTGCGAGCAGGGCTCAAGGCGGCTTACGACAGAGATGTGTGAGACAGGATGCTTGAGACCATTCTGATCCAATAGGTCTGCCTGTATGTTAGGTTTTTTAAATGGGAGGAGGAGGAAGAGATTGGATTTATACTCCACCCTTTACTCCCAGTTTCAGAGTGGCTTGCGGTCTCCTTCCCTTCCCCTCCCCACAACAGACACCCTGTGAGGTAGGTGGGACTGAGAGAGCTCTGAGATAACTGCTCTCAGAGAACTTTGACCGACCCAAGGTCACCCGGCAGCTGCATGTGG
>NW_015166081.1:6372-10984 GCF_001447785.1 Gekko japonicus
AAAGTGTCCTGAATGCTTAGTGCTATACGCCCGCCATGTGCACGTACCGTAATTCAAAAATTTATCTCTTTCATGGCATCATTTGGAATATCCCTCATAGCAATACAAGACCAGCGTTTTTACTGCATGGGAAGGCACCACACTATCAGGAAGTACATGATGTGCTTCCACTTCCCTGGCAACAGACATGGTCCTCACTGCACTGTTTGTGCATGCAAACAGCCTCCCTGAAGAGCAGAAGGCAAGGAAAAGGAGTGCGCTCCCCTGGAGTTGCTCTTAGGTCAACTGTGTTGCACTGAGCCAGTGAGAATGCAAAAGGTTGCTTCCGATGGATTTTCGACTGCCTTTAATTCCATGCAGGAGACACTGCTCGCCAAACACACCCAGCGTCACAGCTGCGTTTCATCCCACCATTTCCGGGACCGGTTCCAGAAGAACTCTGTTTCACCCAGAACCGCACACCAGTTTGCACAATCCCCACAAAGACCACACCAGTGCCTTTTTTTTTTTGAAATTTATGTAAAACATTCTTGGCAAAGTGAAATGCAATACATTAGTACAAACCGGTCAAATGTTTACAGTGAGTTCTGTGAAGTTATCGCCGGGGCAAAGACTCCTGTCTTGGTCGGAGATGCGGTTGGTGCATCTTTTGAGTCTGAAACGAAAGCCCTGTTCTGTGGGCGGAGCTTCTGGGAGAAAGGCCGGCAGCTTCTCACGTAAGGGGTAGGGTAGGCACACGTCCACACAACCAACCTGGACCTGGATGAACGGTCATGCCTTCGCGCTAAGGAGCCCAACTGGTATAATTCAGAAGGCGGAGACTTGATATCCTTCTTGTGTCCCGTTCCATGATGAGAAGAGAAGCACAACAGTTGGGCGTCGTCCATCTACATAATGCAGAATTGGGTGGCAGAATGCCAGATGGAAGGTGGTGGGACCTTTTTTAAAATATGCCATCTAAAAAACTCTAAATCACTAAGGCTGACACTGTTTGCTGGTGTGGTCACCGACTACCTGCAAAGAACTCTGAATGGGGGAGCTAAGGTGTGGTTGCGTTACACAGACACGAAGTTGTATGCTCCGTTAAGCTATTGCCTGGCTCTGCACAATGTGGGCCTGGTGCACGCAGTACCACAGCATGAAACAAAACGTGGCAAGAGACTCTACCACTTCAGGCCGCATGTGGGCAATTGCATTTTTAATGCTCTCCAATTGCAAACGCTCCCTGCATGCAGTAAGCTAGCAATTCAAGGAGAAGTGAAGTGCTAGTTTATTACTTGCAGAGAGCTTGCTTTTCACACAGCAGAGCAATCGGAAACAGAGCAATTGGAAATGGCAGGCCATCCACACAGCTGGGTCCTAACAGCGAAGGCAGACTTGGCGGAGGTCTCCTAAAGCTCGCCGCCAGCCCACATTCCATGGTCCTGTTACTTTTAAGATTAAGACTACTGCTAACTTTGCACTTTTAGTTCTGTGAGCATCAAGCCGCGGCATCCCACCCTGGACTAACACGTGCCAAGACTCAAGCCGTGAGAGTTAGACCAGGTTACAGCAGTTGTAGCGTAGATATCCCCGTCATTCATGCAGGTTTGCAGTTCTACTTCTGTGAGCCCGCTTCCAGCAATCCTCGAGGCAGCACAGAAAAGGAGACTGAGCAACCCAAGGAGGGAAGGGAAAGCCGTTCTTGAAGGCTATCCCATTCTATCCCTGTTAGAGTCGACGGGGAAAAGTACTTTGGCAGTAGGCAAAAAAGGTCTGCTTTGGTTGAATGCCTCTTAGAGGTAGCCACAGTTAAAGGGAAACTGGAGGGCGGCAGGTTTTGCTGCCTCCCCAAGCGAGAGATCAGACAAGAGGGACTTCTTGGGCCTTCCTTCCCTCTCTAGTAACGAAATGCACCAACATCATCTCCTCCAAAGCCCCGGCTGGGGTGGGGAGAAAAAAAAGAGAAACACACAGTGCTCTGGATACTCCAAGGCAGATTAATACTGAACACAGACAAGAGTCCAAAATCAAGAATGCAACCAGAAATACTGTACGTGTCCCGTAGTTAAGACTGTTAAGAAATGTAGCTGGGAAACGCAATAATGGAAAAGTGCACTATTTTTTTTTTAAAAAAAGGACAGCCCTGTTGTTTCGCTTTCCAGCACCGCACTGAATTGTTCTTGTAACACATTGTGCCATCTCCCACTGGCCGGCAGATCAGTGCCTGTAATCAGCACAGTCGGCCTCCAGCCAGAAGGACTGTGCCGTTCTCAGAAAACGCTCTCCTACATCAACTTCTTTGCACTTTCTGGGCTGTAATGGGAGTTTGTCAGAGCTGGAAGACTTAAGATGAGGTGATGGGGAAGGTCAAGGAGAGAAGGGCTCGGTCTGCTTCGGCAAACATTAGACTTGCGAAAACCCATAGCTTTGCTTAATGGGCCTTTAAAATAAAACCCTTTGGCCAGAATCCAACGACTCCTTTAGGGCACGTCCAAGGACTTAGGAGCACCAAGGGGCTTGTACAGATTTGTTGATTTTTAAAAAAATTAATTTGTTAAAATAATTATAGTCCCCTCTTCCTTTTGGCTCACGGCGGGACACAGTGCCATAGTGCAAACTCGTTTTCCGAGGGCAACTGTGTTGGTCTGCAGGAGGACAGCGCAATTCAAGTCCAGGAGCACCATAACGAAGAACGCGATTTTTCAAGTCACAAGCTTTTGAGAGGCAACACTCCCTTCGTCAGATAACAAGTCGGAATGGAGCTCTGCCCCTAAGCATTTCTCCTCTGCTCCAGTCTAGCTGATTACGATGTGCACTTTACCTCTGCATCCGGGGTCCCTTCTCTGCAACATCCCTCCCACCTTGCGACTGGGATATAAGGACTCAGGGATCCCGATTCTGACTAGTATCTGACGAAGGAAGCTTTGACGCTCAAAAGCTCATATGCCAAATATCTTGTTGGTCTCTACCGCTGGACTTGAACTGAGCTGTAGCACAAACTGCATTTGAAATGATGGAGGCCAGACTGTGGGTGACAAACACTTTTACCTTACGGCGCACGCTAATAATCGTTGCAGCTCTTTGGATCCTGGCCTGCCTCTTTTTACAGAAAGGGGGGGAGACTCTTTCCAGTATCTGCTTCTTTGATGAGGGAAAACAGAGATGGAATAGAGGCTCCCCTTGCTTGTTTGGCGTGAGTCTGTCAGTGCTGCTTGCAACAATACTGATATGGTTTTGAAGCTTCACAGGAACTCCTGCCTGGCATTTTAAAAACAACAACGACAACAAACCTCACACTCATAAGTCACACCTTTAAAAAAAAAAAATAGCTACATTATTACTGAACACTGTTTGGCCTACCAACCTATTTACATTTTAAATAGAAATGTTAACCACTTTTAAGTAATCAAAATATATCTTTGCAAAAAAATTTTAGAGAGTGGGATTCTACAAAAAGGAGCGGGGAGAATAGAAAAAAAGCTTTGCCTTTTCGTCTCGGGATCATGTTGGGATCTCACTCCTTCCCGCCCACCAGTGGCTTCTGATGTCATCTTTACCGGGGAGGGCGGGGCGGGGGAATGTGAGTGGCAGAGAAAGGGATGCCCGGCGGGCAAGACGGTTCAATGTAGGGTGCGGACAGGGGAAAGTGAGGAAGGAAAGCGATTGCCTTCTTGAGACTGGAAAGGGAAGGAAACACGAGTGGTGTCGATTAGGAAGTTCACAGCCGGGGGGAACTGCATCGCTTGGTCCCACTCTGGAGAGGTTTGCTTAGCATCATCGTCCCCGGATTTGAGAATGCCCAAAGACAAGAGGGGGAACATGGCAGCTCTCGAGGAGGAGCCAAAGAGAAGTGGCACACAACCCCACCGCCCACAGACGGGCACAGCTTTGTATGTTTTGGGAATGAGAAGCACTTGCCGGAACAATTTTGTTGGAATTGCCAGCCTGGCTGACCACCCTATCCTGTTCTCCGAGTCCAGGGGCTGGGTGAGGATACGGTGGTGCCCCAATCCCTCCTGCTAGCAAATCGCTGAAGCCGAGTTCTGGTGGAGGCGGTCTACCTGGGTCCGGGCTGAACCACTTCTGACATCTGAGAGGGCCCAACAGACTGAACGTTCCTCCATACAACCGATTCCCTGCATGCCGAATAACCAGGAAGTCAGAGAAGAAGGGTGTGGCCTTCTTGTCACATTTCAGGCCAAGGGAATTCCCCAGTTTGCATGGAGGACGCTTCCACCGCGCCACCTGCAATCTTGACGCAGTGAAGCCCAGGTCAAGTCGGCCATCTTCACCTCTCGCTCTGCTGTCTGTCTGTCCCGTGGCCGCCAACACTACATTACAGGGGCCCTGGACAAGTTGGCCAACTGCTTGCAGGAGATGTATCAGGGCCAGGCCACTGTGGGACTCGGACCCTTTCCCCAGGGCTTCTGTGTGCCAGCTCCCAAACTACTGGGCCACGGGAAGCTTTGAGAGGGAAGAAGAAGAACAGATTGGATTTACACCCCGCCCTTCACTACCCAAAGGTGTCTCTGAGCGGCTTACAAACTCCTTCCCTTTCCCCTCCCCACAACAGACACCCTGTGAGGTAGGTGGGGCTGAGAGAGCTCTGACAGAAACGGCTCTTTTTCAA
>NW_015166081.1:12056-12694 GCF_001447785.1 Gekko japonicus
AGTTTCTGCTCTTGGGTGTGGCCTATTATGCTAATGAGTTCCTGCTGGGCGTGGCCAACTTGGGAGCCAGCCGAAACTCCGTTCCTGTGCGTTCCTGCCCCAAAATAGCCCTGACTACACCAAACTGGCTCTGGTGCTTGCGTTTGTTCACGGCACCCTGCCTATGCACGTACCAGGCTTGTGGGATGACATCATGGCACCCCTGCGTTTGCACTGTGTTGACTGGTGCTTTCCGTGCACGGCTTCTGTTGGGCTGGCAAGTAGCACCACTTTTGGCGGTTGGCAACGTCACTGCCGGGCAGTTTTGGAGAGGTGCCCAAGCAGCAAGCTAGCTTCTGCCTGTTTTCTCCCCCTCTCTCTACATACTGGCATTATTGTGCTTTTAATACGGTTGTGGGGGGCGGGGAGATAGAAGATCCCGACTAATTGTGCCGGTGTCAAGTCCAGCGTTCTTAACTAAACCCCAAGACTGGGCTGGCAGTGGGGTTTTACTCCTCGTTTGGCCAACATTTCACTCTACGGCTATTGGACCCTAAAAAAGAAGCAAAGCCAGAAACTAATTTTAAGATAATTTTCCCTCTTCAAGCTTAGA
Source organism: Gekko japonicus (assembly GCF_001447785.1). Classification (NCBI taxonomy): domain Eukaryota; kingdom Metazoa; phylum Chordata; class Lepidosauria; order Squamata; family Gekkonidae; genus Gekko; species Gekko japonicus. The sequence continues at coordinate 12,649 of NW_015166081.1, forward strand.
TACCCTGACAAGTTTGTAACCCTGTGACAGAAGGCAGCCCCCCCCC
>NW_015166082.1:0-5883 GCF_001447785.1 Gekko japonicus
AGACCTTCTGGTCTGCAGCGCAGCACCTTAACCACTGAGCCACACTTGAGAAAAAGGGATAATACTGCTTGGCAAAATTCTAGGCAGACTCAACCATAGGAAAATAAATGCTTTTTTTTTCCTGATTGAAGCATCCTGCTCCCCCTTACAAATTTCAGACAGACTCTCTCACCAACTCTCTCTTGGAAAGAATTGACCAAAATGCAATTCATCTGAGTTGTCATGCATTTAGAAGAGATTGCATTTATAGCCCACCCTTCACTCAGTCTCAGAGCGGCTTACAAACTCCTTTCCCTTCCCCTCCCCACAACAGATGCCCTGTGAGGTAGGCAGGGCTGAGAGAGCTCTTTCGAGGACTGCTCGTGAGAGAACAGCTCTGAGAGAAATTGTGACTGACCCAAGGTCACACCAGCAGGTGCATGTGGAGGAGTGCGGGAATCACACCCAGTTCTCCCAGATTAGAGTCTGCGCTCCTAACCGCTACACTGGCTCTTTCTGCAAACTTTTCTTTTTGTGCCAACTTTTCTTTGTAAGTAGGAAAGCTGCCAGAAAAAGATATAGTGCAACTCAGGAAGAAAAATAAATCTGTAGTTTATATGGGAAAAAGTCACCAGAATCCTTAATGTTGCATTTTATTGTAATAATTCGTGCTTTTCAGGTTCTTTTAATAGCTCATCTGTTGGGCAAAATGACAGGTCAATATACTGGAAACACTCAGTGATTGGCAAAATATGACACGCTTGAGCTATTTTCTGTTTTATTTTTTTTATTGTGTTAAAACCTAGCCTCTCTGATCCTATCCAAAGTCCCAAATTTGTTGCTCAAGATTCCTTTTTTGCAGGGAAAAATCTGCTCCAAGAACCTCTGCTAAAAGGCAGAACCTCTGTGCTGTGTATCCGTCCCTTTTTGCAAGAGGTTTCCTGCTTCTGCCCCCCACCCCTGGTTCAACCCATCTGCCCTTTCCTTACACAACACGGGTCAATCAGTCATGCAGACACAATAAGATGTCCGTAGAGAGGCCAGTTTTCCCCCAAGCTCAGCAAAGACACACAACAGAGAAGCAACTAAGCTTTGCCAGCACCTGCCCAGGCGTCCCTCTCCTGGTTCCGGAGCTGTCATTCTACTTTACACACCGCCATAGTGCCTGGAAACTCCAGAAACACAATACACACATACCCCACTACATACTACATTGGGAAAAGCATTCACATAAGTTATATATAAAGACAACACAGTGTAGCTTACACCTAATTATGTACAGGTCTTTCTTTAAATTCACCACATGGTGAGAGTCCAGGAGCCTCAGAATGTGTGAAATATGTGGCCAGGCTGCCTTATTCATCAATGAGGAAAGGAATTTATTGGGAGTTCGTTCCTCCACCTTGCTTCGTGCCTAGTTGCCCAGAGGATGGGAGGCGTGGGTAGATGGTGCCCCCCCCCCCTCCGGCACAAGGATTGCATCGATCCTGGGTGGGCACACTCTGCCTTTGGCACTTCCTTGTTACTGCGGTCAATGTAATTCCTGATCCTCAGGCATGTGGTGAAAGGGAACCGCATCAGAGAAACTGGAGTTGAATTGTACTGGGTGCTTAAAGCAAACTCTTTCCCACCGCTTGGTGCTCTGCAAATAGAGCAAAGCAAGAGGGAGGGGCCGTTAAGTCCCCCTCAGCGTTTAGTTAAGAACTGAATCCTCATAATTAGTTTATAATATTCTGTCTGATTCATTGTCATGGATTGGATTAGTCCAAGACTGGCGGTAAAAGAAGGGGACGGCAAAGGATGAGATGGCTAGACAGTGTTATCGATGCAACGAACGTGAAACTGGGCAAACTCTGGAGGACGGCGGAAGACAGGAGGGCCTGGCGTGATGTGGTCCATGGGGTCGCGAAGAGCCGGACTCAACTGTGCGACTGAACAACATTTTGAAAATCATTCCTGGACAGCAGAGAAACTCATGATTTCTATGTTGTGTATGGCTTGTCTTACTTTTCACTGTAAATGGAAAGGTATTTGTAGCTTGGATTTTGAAATCCGTGCTGGCGTGGCTGAAATCTTGTGTCTGTGTTTAGGTTTTGTTTTTTTGGAGGTGAGGTGAATCAAATGGCAAAGTTTACTAGACATCTGTCAGTTGCTAGGGGAGAAACTGCCCACTTTGCAAGAAAGTATTTAAGTTAAACTGCCTTTGTAGTAAGGAATGTTAAGTAAGTGAATTTGAGCAAGTTATATCGAGGACGAAAGGAAAGCGCCCAATCCCTTTGGAATAGTTTTTTTTTGGGGGGGGGATTAAGATTTGTTTGTTTTATATATTTTGCTTCACTAGAATGGATCTAGTCATATTGCGTACAGGATTGCCAAAATTCAATAGTAGCCATCTGGCACATAGATTATATGAGAAAGCATCTTTAGCCAAAGGTAGTATACCTGGGATACCTTTCCATCCAGGACAATGCATGAGGGAAAGAAGTGTATGCTCTCATACACTTTTTTTATAGGTACTTCTGAATCTAAAGGCCTAATGAAAAGACAACAGACAGCCACTATCACAATAACCCTAACTTTTGTTGTATAATCCCCAGTCCTTCATTAATAGTAGCTTCACAGGGAATGGCACAGCTACAACAGTCTTAAGGCTGTTTGGTGTAAGTATTTCCTTTCTAGAAGTTTTTCCCTCTCTCCCCCTCTGAATATATTTTCCCCCTTCCCTCTCACATTTTAAATTCTTTTCGGCTGGTTTTAATTTTTCTTTAGCATCCTCAGATTTTAAGTTGTAGAAAACAACCTTTTTAAGGGGAAGAGGCCACTCCAATTTGTAGTTTGCTTTTGAATATTCTTAAAATTTCAGAGAGATATTTAACTGGCATACCTAGACCCCCCCTCAGCCTGACTTCGACCAGCAAGAAAGGATACTTTGTGCATGCACAGGAGGACTGTTTTTGGTAGAAGTCTTCCGCTCGAGCTATCTTCTCGTGTCCTCTTCCTCCCTTTTCCCTGACAATTTTTTTTTTTAGAAAGAGGGTTTAAAATAATAGATAGCCTTATCTTTCCACCCACCTCCTCCATATTGTCTTCTTTGTGGCTTGACCTTCCCCCTTCTTTAGTGGAAAGGCGGAAAACTTCCACTTAACTCTTTTATGCTACAAACCTTCTGACCAGGATGACGAGGTGGGTGCTGCCTTCCTTGAACAGCTTGACAGGGTATCCAAACAACATGACCTGGATTCCCTTGGTGTGTGCTGGGAGACAAACTCTGCAAAGCATCCACAGTCATGCACGTTCCTGACCTGTCTGGGCGACAAACCTCCTTCACTGAATGGTGGAGGAAGCTACAGGGGGCTCAACCATACTAGATTTAATATTGACCAACAGGCAAGCGATGGTAGATGGGGTGAAGGTGGTGGGGACCTTAGGGGGAAGTGACCATGTCCTGTTAGAATTCCTTTTGCTGTGGGGGACCAAGGAAGTTCATAGCCACATGTGTATGTTAAGATTTCAGTAGGGCAGACTTTAATAAACTCAGAGGCAAAATGAGAATCATTCCATGGCCAAGACTGTGGGGAAGGGAAAGGAGCAAGTGAAGGGTGGGGCTCTCCTGAAACAAGAGCTCTTGCAAGCTCAAGCCATCGCTATTCCAACAAGAAGCAAACATGGTAGGGGATCCAAGAAGCCAGTGAACATAAACAGTGAACTCTGTGATGTGCTAAGGGAGAAAAAGGAAATGTTCAAGAAATGGAGGCAAAGACATACCTCTAAAGAACATTGATTTGTGCGGGTTTTATATTGAATAAACTAACTGACTAACTAACTAACCTCTAAAGAAGAGTACCTGCGGGTTGCTAGGCACTGTAGGTCAGGCATCAGAGATGCCAAAGCTCACAGGGAGCTAAAGCTGGCCAGGGAGGCTTGCTACAACAAGAAAATCTTCTTCAGATATGTGAGGAGCAAATGCAAGATAAAAGAGGCAATGGGCCCACTGTCGGGTGAAAATGGAGAAACTTGGACACAAGGCAGATGCCCATGTAACAGCAAGAACCCAGAATCAATTGCTCACATCTTGCTCAGCTGTGAATGTTATAATAGGATTCAGGATGTTCTAATCAGCCCCCTCCTGCACAATAAGCATAGTCTACCTGAAGAGAGACTTGTATCTTTCCTTATATCAGATTCCCACCCTCATATTACTTTCTCAATAGCGCGATTTCTCTTTGTCACTATGAGAGAATATAAGGTCAAAGCCCTGGTGGGTTGACTGTTTTATATTTACATATTTCTGATATGCGTTTTAAAATGTGATCCATGCTGTATTTTATCTATGCCAATAAAGGTTGACTGACTGACTGACACAGAACAGAGACAAAGAAGATAGGCTTAATTTTGCCTCAGTTTTTCCCCCGAAGGAGAAGAGATTGGATTTATATTGACTGGACTTCACTTGGAGTCTCAGAGCGGCTTACAATCTCTTTACCCCTCCCCACAACAGACACCCTATGAGGTTGGTGGGGCTGAAAGAGCTCTTTCGAGGACTGCTCGTGAGAGAACAGCTCTGAAAGAACTTGTAATTGAACCAATGTCACACCAGCAGCTGCATGTGGAGGAGTGGGGAATCAAACCCGGTTCTCCCAGATCAGAGTCCACACTCCTAACCACTACACCAGACTGGCTCTGTGAGAACACGGATTTGCACTTTTGAACCAGAGGATGTGTCTCTGCAGGAAAACCCAGACAGATCAGAGCTGAGTAGTCTCTCCATACATACTACTGGCTTCCTGGATCCAGAAGACCACCCCAATGAACAAGCTGATGATGGCTGATGATGTTTGGATTTTAGAGACATTGACTTTGACAGCAGGTATGCCTGTTTGTGAAGAACATGCTAGCCTTTTGAGCCTGCACTCTGGGCGGCTAAGGAAGAGAGGACACGGGGGGAGTCCAAACGGGGGAACGCCATGGACTCGCTGCCGCCGCCGCCCCTTCGTGCTGCAAGACAGAGAGATTCAGTACAAGCCGGCTTCTTTGATGGTCTTGAAGATGGCTTCTTGTACTGAATCTCTTTCTACACTCTGAGCATTCAAATGGTTTCTCCCCTGTGTGGGTTTTTTGATGCTGTTGAAGAGTGCCACTGTGAATGAATCTCTTCCCACACTCTGAGCATTCAAAAGGTTTGTCCCCTGTGTGGGTTCTTTTATGCAGCTGAAGAGGGCCACTCCGACTGAATCTCTTTCCACACTCTGAGTATTCAAAACGTTTCTCTCCTCTTTGTAGTCTTCGGTTCACAAGAAGCTGTGATCTGTACTTGAAGTACTTTCCACACTGAATGGATTTACTCGTCTTCGTTATATTGTGCTTTGGGAAACGGACGTTGCGCTTCCTTCCGTCTCTCTTCTCCACCAAACGGCTGCCTTTCTTTCTCTTAGGGCTGCCTCGCTTCCTGACGCTTCCTTTCACGTCTTCATCGTTAACTTCATCTGGCAATTGCAGATGAAGTTCCTCACCCTCCTCGTTCCTCTGCTCGTCCTCTCCTGGAATGAAGAGAGAGATAGCATCAGCACTTGGGAGGGCAGGTACAGTCCAAAAGCTGCAGTAGGAAAGGACTGACAGCCCTTCGTCCTCTCATCCATCTTGGCTAACCTTAACTAACCCCCCCACCTTCCCCCAGAATATCCAGGGTTCAAGCCTTTCAAGATCCACAGAGGAGCTCTTGTCCAGAAGCAGCTCCCAGTCCTCCAGAAATCCAGGCCCCAGAAGGCCTCCCCTCCTGTATTGCTCAGAGGAATATATAATTCTACGAAACTAAGAGTCACTTAGAAGTGAAGCAGAAAAGTCCCATCATTATTGGCACCCTTCCCCCCCCCCCACTTTTCAATTATTTTATCGAGGAACAATTAA
>NW_015166082.1:5929-12590 GCF_001447785.1 Gekko japonicus
CTCCCCCCCCCCCCAATTTTCAATTATTTTACTGAGGAACAATTAAGATACAGTTAACCGTACACATCGACATTCAACAAACAATGAGCTGCATCTGTTAAACAATATGCATCAAGTAAATAACATTCAGTATTTAGTAAACATTCAATTGCCATTACAAAGCAAAAGTTAGCTAGAGCATCAGAATCAAAAGGGCCTTCTTGTTTGAATTTCCATGTCAGAAGAAGGGGCCCATTTATTAATGACATAGGATTCCTTGACCTGGGAGTCTGAACACTGTTATGTCAGCTGAAATTATTTCGATAGCATAAGAACATAAGAGACGCCAATGTTGGATCAGGCCAAAGGCCCATCCAGTCCAACACTCTGTGTCACACAGTGGCCAGAAATACCAGTGCCATCAGGAGGGCCACCAGTGGGGCCAGGACATTAGAAGCCCTCCCACTGTTGACACCCCCCCCCAAGCACCAAGATGACAGAGCATCACTTGCCCCAGAGTCCCTATCTATACCTTGTGGCTAATAACCACTGATGGTAATCACTCTTTGGGTGAAGAAGTACTTCCTTTTATCCGTTCTAACCCGACCGCTCTGCAGTTTCATGGAGTGCCCACGAGTTCTTGTATTGTGAGAAAGGGAGAAAAGTACCTCTTTCTCTACCTGCTCTTTCCCATGCATAATCTTATAAACCTCGATCATGTCACCCCTCAGTCGTCTTTTCTCCAAGCTAAAGAGCCCTAAGCGCTTTAACCTTTCCTCATAGGGAAAGTGTTCCAACCCTTTTATCATTCGAGTTGCCCTTTTCTGCACTTTTTCCAAAGCTATAATATCCTTTTTAAGGTGTGGTGACCAGAATTGCACACAGTATTCCAAATGAGGTCGCACCATTGATTTATATAGCGGCATTATGATATTGGCTGATCTGTTTACAATACCCTTCCTAATAATCCCCAGCATAGCATTGGCCTTCTTTATTGCAGTCACACACTGTCTCGACATTTTCAGTGAGTTATCCACTACAACTCCAAGATCTCTCTCTTGATCAGTCTCTGCCAGTTCAGACCCCATCAATGTGTATTTATATTTAGGATTTTTGGCTCCAATGTGCATCACCTTGCACTTGGCCACATTGAACCCCATTTGCCATGTTGACGCCCACTCGCCCATCCTTGACAGATCCCCTTGGAGTGCCTCACAATCCTCACTGGTTTTCACCACCCTGAACAACTTCGTATCATCCGCAAATTTAGCCACTTCACTGCTTACTCCTATCTCCTAATCATTAATGAACAAGTTCAAAAGCAGTCCCACAGTTTTTTATACCAAAGATGAAGAGTAGGAGGGTTTTCGTCTTTCCACTCTCACTGGAATTATGCTTTTTGCTGCCATGACCATTGTCATCATGAGATCTTTCTCAAGTTTAGAAGTTTTAAGGGTTTCCCAGCTCAGGATTCAATGGAATTGCGATGGGTTTTTTTTTATGCCGGCGATTTCTGATACTATTTGTTCCCAGAATGACCTGATTACCTTGCACGTCCACCCGCACGCGCGAGACGTATTCATTGGCTCATGCTTACAGGGGGATGTTTGATTCTAGTATAAGTCAGAGACCCTAATATTGGCGGCCATTCCTGACACTTTGTCAGGGTCCTTATAATAATAATATATTTCGATCTATTAATCGCTCAATCCTTCAGAGCTGCTGGCTCTGGGCGATTTACAGTTACACATTGATGAGGGACTAACAATGATTCATAGGGGGTAAAGGGAGGACAACATATAAATCTTTTAAGTCGCACACGTTTACAGCCGACGGGGATTTTTGTTCAGCTATAGACTCAGACGTGTTCCAGACGGCATTGACTTGGCTTGGCTTGATGACGTCAGTTCTTCCAGGACTGCTTTGAGTCGCAGCACCGCACTGCCACCACCTGGCCGGATTGGCCCATCACAGGCTTCTTAACGCCGAAGAGGTCTTTCCAGGCTTCCGATCTTACGAGCTGGACATTCTGTTTCGCCGGCTAACACCTCCCCCACCAGAGGGGTTTAGTGTGCCCACCCTCTCTAAGGAGTGGTACCCATTTTATCTACTCGCCGAAGCTTTCGAACCGCTGGGTGGACAGCGAGCTGGGGACAAGGCTGGTAGCTCACACCAGCGCGGGCTAGAACTGACAGCAGTTCTGTTCAGTTCAGATGTTACTGTAACCAGGGTTTCATAAGAAGACAACTGTTTATTGATAAGTCCAGTACTAAAGAACACGTATACAGTTTGTGTCAGGAATGGCCGCCAATATTAGGGCCTCTGACTTATACTAGAATCAAACATCCCCCCTGTAAGCATGAGCCAATGATTACATCTCGTACGCGCGGGCCAAGCAATGCAAGCAGGCAAAAGCCGTTAACTTTCCCAGCCGAGTAAAACTGCAGCTGGAGCATCTACAAGGTCAAGCATAAGATAGCAAACAGTTGGTGAGCCAGGGAGAGCTGAGAGAAAAACGGGAGGGCACCCCTCCACATTCCACACTTGTAACAGGGCTACCTGACAGTCCCCTTCTGACCACAGTGTTTCCAGCAATTGGGGGACGTTAGTGAGGTACAATGGGATTATTGGCATCCTGACAGTGTTTTGAAAACCTCTACTGACCCAGAAGGTGGAGGCTCCCTTTATTCACCGGTTTGAATACCTCTGCTGAGATTTGTCTACCTTATGGAAGGAGGGTGGGATAGGAATATTTTAATTAATGTGATGAATTGCCTTCCATGAATTTGTTTAATTAGGGGACACTGACTTCAGCAAATGAACTCTGTGTTGTGTGACGAAGTGTTTAATTCCCACCCACGACCTGAACTCTCTGCCCATCAAATGCACTGGGTGACCCAACTGTATCCAGGCACAAAGAGTCCTTACCACAGGAGAGGGCACCTTGGGCACATTCCTGGTACTGCGCTCTCTCCTCTTGCTCCAAGGAAGTTCCTTCTGCCTCAGGGAGTGTGTCTTCTATACTGAGGGATTGTTCCCACATCTGAAAAAGTAGTAAGGGAAATTAATTAATGTATGGCAGCAGTATAGCCAGGAGACTCCAAGATGGTCTAGCAGCCAGAAGTTCTAGTTCTTTTAGCATTAAGCACCACTAGGTGGCGAGCTAGACTCGTTTTTAAGGCAAGAGATGTTTCAGAGGTGGTTTGCCATTGCCTGCCTCTGTGTCATATTCTTTTGAGGTTGCCCATCCAAGTACTAGCCAAGACCAATCCTGCTTAACTCCTGAGATCTAATGAGATCTGGCTAGCCTGAGCTATCCAGATCAGTGAGCAGCAAGGGAGATGGGTAAGAGATGGAATGGAAAAGAGACCAAGGAATAGATCCTGCACCACGCCCAGACTCTGCACCCTCTTATCAGCAGATGTGGTGAGTTATCTGGAGGGATGAGAAATGTTCTAATAGAAGAGGCTGCTGAAAGAGGCTGTAAAATCTCCGTTTTGGATGGTTACTGCTTGGACAGATGTCTGGCAGGGAATCTTTAGGATAAGGCCAGATATCGTTGCTTGAATTTCGACATATCTGGAGGGAATCCCCTCACCTGCTCTTCTTCTTTTGTTTTAGAAATAGTTTTATTATTTATCAACACATAACACAAACATCAACAAAAACACACAACAAACAAACAAACCATTAGTCAGGAACACTTTCCATTGGTTGTGCTTAAACTTTTTTTCTTCTTTTTATACAGGAATCATTTCTTTTTGCACCTATTCTATTACTTTATGCATGCACATGTAATAACTGTCATTTGTATTTCTATGTGTATTTTCTAACAGTTAGAATATAAGCCACTTAAGATAATTCTCACTCCATTTATAAATTCTTGACCATGTCTTCTCAAACATATCTTCTCTTTTACCTTACCTATCTCCGCTGTTTCCAATAATTTGTAGATTATTTCTTCTTTCGGTGGTCTCTCTTCTTTTCTCCAGCATTTGGCATACAAAATTCTAGCAGTGGTTAATCATGTAAGCATCATGTAGCCGCCCTCAGGCTGCTAGCCGCCCTCAGCCTGCTAGGGCGGGAAACAAATTGAAATAAATAAGTAAGCATCCCCTCACCTGTTCTGCCTGCCTCTCCTCCTCTGCCTGACTCAGGAGGAAACCTTCGGCCAGGGTGACTGCCTGGGAACTGGTCTCCGGCCCACATCCTCTTACAAAGCACTGCATTTCCTGGGGCAGGATCGTCAGGAACTGCTCCAGGACTACCAGGTCCAGCATCTGCTTCTTGGAGTTCCTCTCTGGCATCAGCCACTGGCTGCAAAGTTCATGGAGCTGGCTGCAAACCTCTCGGGGCCCATTGGCCTCATAGTAGCAGAACCGTCGGAAGCACTGGCCGTGTACATGTGAGGTCATGGTGTCCTGAGCCAGGGTCTCTGCCACAGCTCTTTCCCAGAATTCAACACCACTCCCAGCCGGGAGGAGGAGGGGGCCTTTCCTTGCTTTCTTGCCAGTTCCGGGTCCTTCTGGGTCCTGCTCTTCCATCTCCTGCCCCTTCTATTGAGTCATCTCCATCTGTGAAAAGATGCCTGAATTCACTTGGCTGTGAAGAGAGGCTTCTCTCTGAGGGGAAGGAGAGACAGAGACAGTAACATGTCAGAAGGAAAAATGAGAATGAAGATACACCACCAAGCATCAGAGACCTTCATATGTTCAGGGGACACGTGATAATTTGTTCAAGACCCGAGTGTGCCGCATGACGGAGTGAGCCCCGGTCTCTAGTTCCAGCTCCTGCCAACCTAGCAGTTCAAAAGCAAGACATTGCAAGTAGATAAATAGGTACCACTTCGGTGGGAAGGTAACAGCATTCCGTGCGCCTTGGTGTTTAGTCATGCCGGCCACATGACCATGGAAACATCTTCGGACAGCGCTGGTTCTTCGGCTTGGAAACGGAGATGAGCCCCGCAACCCTAGCGTCAGATTCGACTGGCTTTCGAGCAAGGGAAACCTTTACCTTTACTATATCACATACCATGGTATTTTAGCTTGCTGCTTTTTTCTTTTGAGAAAGTCAAGTGTCTCTGTTTGGCTTTTTAGAGATGTTACAAGCTTAGCCTCTCATTCCTTAGGCTCTGTCTGTCCTAGGGGTTAATTCTTAAGGTAAACCAGTTTGGTGTAGTGGTTAGGTGCGTGGACTCTAACCTGGGAGAACCGGGGTTGATTCCCCCACTCCTCCACGTGCAGATCTAGAACGCCAGACTGACATTTCTAGTGTACCAAACATTATTGCACTGTCAAATATCAAATAGGCTGTTGTGCCAGCAGCTTATCTGGCTTCCTTGGAAATAAACAGTTTTAGAGGGGACCTTCGCCTTGGCAAGGAGTTCTGCCCTCCCCTCTGCAGTGCTTGAGGGCAGGTATAAGAAAATCTCCTACCTAGAAAGTTTATGTGCATGCCCATTAAGGGAGGTCGAGTCCATCCAGCAAATGTTCTTCAGTGCCCATATTATAAAGAGGCTCGTTTGGAGATTATTACTCCATTGCTAGATAAGATTCCTGGTTGTACAAACAAAGCCAAACTTGACTGGCTTTTATCTGATAAGAACTCTGAGATCACTTATCAAGTAGCTAGAGCCAGTTTGGTGTAGTGGTTAAGTGCGCAGACTCTCACCTGGGAGAACTGGGTTTGATTCCCCACTCCTCCATAGGCAGCTGGTGGTGGGTCAGTCACAAGTTCTCTCAGAGCTGTCCTTGAAAAAGAGCAGTTTCTGTCAAGAGCTCTCTCAGCCCCACCTACCTCACAGGGTGTCTGTTGTGGGGAGGGGAAGGGAAAGGAATTTCTAAGCAGCTCTGAGACTCCTTCGGGTAGTGAAGGGCGGGGTATAAATCCAATCTCCTTTTCTTCTTCTAGATTTTGTGCATTTATACAGAGTTTACGGAAGCTATATTTTAAATAGGTTTTAAATTTAAATATTTTATTTTTGTATAAGTTGTACTCTATGTTTCTAAAAACTACTCTTATAACTATATAAATGCGGCTGGTCTAGCGACCGTAATAAATTCTACTACTACTACATGCAGCTGCTGGTGTGACCTTGGGTCAGTCAGAAGTTCTTTCAGAGCTGTTCTCTCAAGAGCAGTCCTTGAAAGGGCTCTCTCAGCCCCACCCACCTCACTGGGTGTCTGCTGTGGGGAGGGGAAGGGGAAGGAGTTTGTAAGCCGCTCTGAGACTCTGAGTGAAGGGCAGGGTATAAATCCAGTCTCTTCTTCTTCCCCACTCCTCCACTCGTAGCTGCTGGATGACCTTGGGCAAGCTCTAGTTCTGATAAGAGCTGTCCTTGAAAAAGAGCAGTTTCTGTCAAGAGCTCTCTCAGCCTCACCCACCTCACAGGGTGTCTGTTGTGGGGAGGGGAAGGGAAAGGAGTTTGTAAGCCGCTCTGAGACTCAGAGTGAAGGGCGGGATATAAATCCAATCTCCTTCTTCTTCGGCCTGGGATGGCTGCTGCATCGTGGGGGTGGTGCGGCTTGCCGATGATCTCCGGCTTGAACTCCTAGCGTTGCCCCACCTGGTATAGCCTGGTGCCCTTGGTCGGAGGCAGCTGTTGCAGCATGGGCGTTTCCAACTTATCAAGCTTTGCTCGGCCTGGGTCCCGCCATGCACGTGGCCTTGGACCTAGGGCACT
>NW_015166082.1:12626-13442 GCF_001447785.1 Gekko japonicus
AAGCCGGGGGAGGTTAGTTCAACTTTGTCTTCCCAGCTCCCTTTCATGGTGGTCTGGAGGCTGGGGGCGGGGGGAGCTTGCAACGCCCACCCACTTCCTGGGGCCTGGGCTGAAAGCGTTGGCAGCGGACACAGGATGGGGAAGGGGTTTGCTTTCCAACAGGCAGCGCAGGAGGGTCTGCCCAGCAGCGTTCCCTCTAAGCTGAGTCAGTGTGAGCCTAGCTCACGGTTTTTTAAGCCTCCGGCTCACACATGTTTGTCTTCGCTCGGGAAGGGCATGGCTCCAGAGCAAGCTAATTCACGCAGCAGCCAAACCGCTCCCCCGCCACTTTCATGCCGGTCGCTCACAAAGTAGAACTTTTTGCTCACAAGATTCCACAGCTTAGAGGGAGCATCGCTGTCCAGCACTGCACCAAGGGGTCTCCGGTCTGCCCGTGTGGGTTTTCCTCTGCTGCATCCCCCCCCCCTAGCCCACGGGGCCTTGAAGTGAGGACAGACCAACTCAGAGCTTACCAGCTGCTGTCCTTTATCACGTTTATATCTCCAGTACATTGCATTATGTTTTATAGCACACATGGCCCGGCCCGACACAGTCACGTTTAAGTGAGATCCGGCCCTTGAAACAAATGAGTTTGACACCCCTCCTCTACACGGCCTGGGACCAGTGTGTCTAGGGGACTGTCTTTCCCAGTACGCCAACCTGAAGAGCAAAATGCTCTGGAGGTAAGATCCTCCAGGAGATTCCTGCCCCAAAGCTCATCCGGTTCTCCTCGACCAGAGCATTATGCCTGGTGGAACTCTCTGCCTAGTGACGTCT
>NW_015166083.1:0-2257 GCF_001447785.1 Gekko japonicus
GACTGGCTTTCGAGCAAGGGAACCGTTTCCTTTATATCCACCTATCTTTATATCACCCTCTCTATATATCACTCTCTATATATCTATATAGATTCTGGGAATTTTCCGGTTTAGAAAAGAGGTGACTAGGGGGGGACATGACAGAGGTTTATAAAATTAGGCATGGGATGGAGAGAGTTGACAAAGGGAACTTTTTTCTCCCTCTCCCAAAATGCTTGAACTCGAAGGCATCCAATGAAGCTGATGGGCAGTAGATTTACGACAGACAAAAGGGGATACTACTTTACATAAAGGTAAAGGTAAAGGGTTTTTTTACTTACTTTGTTGGTCTTAAAGGTGCTTTGTACTTTTCCCGTGGGATTGAGGCAGCCAAGCAAAGCAAGCTCTCCCTCCTTCCCTCCCTCCCTTTGGAGAGGAGCCTCAGCCAATGGCGGGGAAGATATGTTTGCCTATCTATCTCTCCTGAGCAACTGAGAGAGTCTGGCAAAGCAAGCTACAATGCCGCAGAACTGGAGAAAGAAAGTGCGGGCCTGATAGAAGCCCTCTGGGGGCCTGATCCGGCCCACGGGCCGCATGTTTGACACTCCTACTCTATACCCTGTTGTTGGCTTTCCAAAGGAACTGGTTGGCTAACGTGTGAGACAGGAGGCTGGACTAGATGGACCAAGCAGGGCTCTTCTTATGCTATTATATCTATATCATCTGTCATCTATATTTAACTGTCTGTCTGTCTATCGATCTATATAAACGGTAAAGGTTCCCTTGCTCGTAAGCCAGTCGAATCCGACTCTAGGGTTGTGGTGCTCATCTACGTTTCAAAGCCAAAGAGCCAGCGCTGTCCGAAGACGTATCCATGGTCATGTGGCCGGCATGACTAAACACCAAGGCGCACGGAACGCTGTTACCTTCCCACCGAAGCAGTACCTATTTATCTACTTGCAATTTCTTGCTTTTGAACTGCTAGGTTGGCAGGAGCTGTAACTAGAGACGGGAGCTCAATCCGTCATGCGGCACACTCGGGTCTCGAACTGCTGAACTACTGACCTTCCACAGCCTGCAGTTCAGTGTCTGAACCACTTGAGCCACCGCAGCTCCTATCGATCTATATACTTCTCTCTATATATCACTGTATATCCAGTGATCCCCGACCTGAATGATCGAGGCTACTCTGATCTCATCACATCTCAGAAGCTAAGCAGAGTCAGCCCTGGTTGATACCTGAATAGGAGACCGCCAAGGAAGTCCAGGGTTGCTACACAGAGGCAAGCAATAGCAAAACACCTCTTAACCTCTTTTGCCTTCTAAACCTATGAGGGATTGTGACTTAGGGTTGCCAAATCAAATTTACTCACCGGTGGGGGAGTGTCTTGTCGCTCCGGGAGCTTGCTGGGAAGGTGTGCGCATGCGCGCCGCTGGAACGTCACCAGAAATGACCCACAATGTAGCACGTTGGGGGTGTGGCCAAGATCGTCGGGGAGGGAAACCATATGGTTTCCCCCCGACGATCTGGGCCACGCCCCCAACGTGCCCTACGTCGTGCGTCACCTCTGGTGACGCAGCTTCAGGGGGCGGGGTTCCCCCCGGGGCCCAATTCCGTCGCATCGGAAATCAGGCCTCCAAAGCGGGGCATTCCCTGCCCCCCCGCTCCATTTGGCAACCCTATTGTGACTTGATGGCACTTCCCACCACCATTCATCCAGTAAAGCCATAAAATACAATAAGAGTGACAACGTGCCAACAGTCAGGAATGGCAAACCCCAGTCAGGATCCATCACAATAAATAATATGACATTAAGGGAGCTGCGGTGGCTCAAGTGGTTAAGACACTGAACTGCAGGCTGTGGAAGGTCGGTAGGTCAGCAGTTCGAGACCCGGGTGCCGCATGATGGAGTGAGCTCCCGTCTCTGGCCCCAGCTCCTGCCAACCTAGCAGTTCGAAAGCAAGAAATTGCAAGTAGATAAATAGGTACCACTTCAGTGGGAAGGTAACAGCGTTCCGTGCGCCTTGGTGTTTAGTCATGCCGGCCACATGACCACGGAAACGTCTTCGGAGAGCGCTGGCTCTTCGGCTTTGAAACGTAGATGAGCACCGCATCCCTAGAGTCGGATTCGACTGGCTTTCGAGCAAGGGAACCTTTACCTTTACCTAAGGGTGCATTCAGACGGGGCGTTTCAGCCGGCATAAACTGTACCGGTTGGAACCGGTGCAGTTTATGCCGGCTGAAACAAGATCACACTTACCTCCCTCACAGCGAAGC
>NW_015166083.1:2268-2460 GCF_001447785.1 Gekko japonicus
CCATCCGAGGGGTCCTAAAGCCCGTTCTCTCCCTTTTTCTTCCAATGCAACCAGTCGCCTGGATACAGGGTTTTCTTTTCTTTTTCTTTTTTAAAAGAATTTATTTATACTTTTTCCAAGGGTTTTCAACAGAGGGCCAGTTTTCCCCCCCACCCCAAATCTTTTCCCCCTTCTCCTCTCCCAAAAAACGCA
>NW_015166083.1:7181-12324 GCF_001447785.1 Gekko japonicus
CATCCTACCTAAAGCACCCATAAGAAATCCAGGATTCAGGTGTGCCCCATGCTCATTCTGCAGTGAAATTCTATCCAGGCTTAAGGAAGAAGAGGAGGAGGAGATTAGACTTATACCCCACTCTTCACTACCCGAAGGAGTCTCTGAGTGGCATACAATCTCCTTTTCCTTCCCCTCCCCACAACAGACACTCTGTGAGTAGGTGGGGCTGAGACAGCTCTATTATACCCCACTCTTCACTACCCGAAGGAGTCTCTGAGTGGCATACAATCTCCTTTTCCTTCCCCTCCCCACAACAGACACTCTGTGAGTAGGTGGGGCTGAGACAGCTCTCTCAAGAACTGCCCTTGAGAGGAATGCTCTGAAAGAACTTGTAACTGACCCAAAGTCACACCAGCAGCTGCATGTTGAGCAGTGGGGAATCAAACCTGGTTCTCCCAGATTAGAGTCTGTGCTCCTAACCACTACACCGAACTGGCTCTCAAGGAAGAGGGCCAGAGCCCAGGGCAACTGACTAAAATTCTCTATCCCAAGAATTTGATGCGCACTTACAAGAATTGCTCAACAATATAGTTGGTGGAGGTGTGGTAAAATACAATCTTTTTGGAAGAAAATATACAAAATTTTCTCAGAGATATTAAAAGTTAACATCCCATTAACAACCAGAAACATATCTGCTAAATATGATTCCGGACAATATAAAAGACCACAAACATGTAATAATTTATCTATCAACAGCAGCAAGAATTTTGATAGCTAAACGTTGGAAGTCGAAAGCCATACCATCTATAAAATAAATCAAATACAAGATTCTGGATATAGCGGAAATGGACAAATTGAGTTTAACCTTGAACAATAAGCCAGAGGACATTTTTTGGGACAGATGGAAAATTATTTATGACTGGCTGAAACTGAAGAAGATAGAATAAAGCTAAGAATATGCTAGTTGATTAGAAAAGAGAAAAAGGAGCTTTATTTTAAGAAATGTATAAATACGAATTAGATCTATGTATATATTTCTGTGAATGAAAACATGAAAATAAAACTTAAAAACCCCCAATATAGTGGCTGGGACTAGGAAAGTATACCTGCACACAAGGAAGTGTGGGTTTTGGGACTGAACTGGACCAAGGATATTTACGTGAATTAGGGACCACTTCATGGTACTTGCATGAAGGACTTTATTGTTATTTTCTTGCCTGGTTCCTTTTACTCCATTAGTCCAGGGAGATGTTTTTTCTGGACCTAACATTATGCCAGACTAGTCAGTTTTTTAAAAAACTGCAAATTATTAACAGCTCTAGGGAGGGTTTCGTGGCTCAGTGGCAGAGCGTCTGCTTCACATGCAGAAGGTCTTGGATTCAGTCCCTGGTACATCCAGCAAAAAGGACCAGGCAGAAGGTGATGTGAAAGACCTCTGCCTGAGACCCTGGAGAGCTGCTGCCAGTCTAAGTCAGCAATACTGACCTCGATGGAACAAAAGTCTGCTTCAGTATAAGTCACCTTTCTGTGTATGGTGTTAGCTTTCTGTTTTCTTTCTTTTTCGCTTTTCTATCAATTTTAATTCTATAATAAATCTCTCCCCCCCCAAAAAAAAATCCACTATGGTTTTTACATACATGGCTTTGTCTATGTGGCATTCCCTCCCCACACACACACAGAATGAGGTACTCCCAGGCAAAGGTCTAGGGCATGTAGGTAGGATTTAAATCACAGTCCACTTTCATAAACAGGAAAGCAGCCTCCTTACTAGGCTGATCCTGGATTGAGCTGGGGGTTGGACTAGATGCCCTGTATGGTCCCTTCCAACTCTGCGATTCTCTGATTCTATACTAAAGATTAAACTGGCACATCTACATGGGAAATAGCTGTCATGTCTAGTGAGTACAGATCTAAGGAAAAGAATACAAAAATGTAAGTCTAGCTAAGTTACCATACAGGACAGTTACCTTAGGTGGAGGTAACCCGCAACCCCCAAACTCCTTACTGCCCCCTTTGCAGAGGGGTTTGGATCCCAGTACAGAGCACAGCATCTGGGCAGACGATTTGAACAAAGAACAAAGGAAGGTTCCACCTTTAAAAAATTCTGCCTGCCTTGATAGAAACCTGCCCCCAATCCAGAGTTAGGAATCTTGTCCCTCGTGGGAGATACTCCAAAGTCTTCTAATCAGGTTACCTGGCATGTAGACCACATCTCTCTACCACCTTGTTATGTACTAACAAAGGGACCATGCACGTGTTCGGGCCTGCACGCAGTCAAG
Source organism: Gekko japonicus (assembly GCF_001447785.1). Lineage (NCBI taxonomy): Eukaryota > Metazoa > Chordata > Lepidosauria > Squamata > Gekkonidae > Gekko > Gekko japonicus. The sequence goes on from NW_015166083.1 coordinate 9,443, forward strand.
CAAGCAAGCAAAGCTTCCGCAGCCGAAAACAATAGATGCAGAGGATCCGAGAACGGACCACTCAATCAGTCCGGATCTAAGAAGGGACCTATGGTTACGAGGGCACTGTAAATAAACCAATAATGGGTGTGGGGTGTCTTGTTGGGTGTCGGTTGTATCGGCATTTAAGCAGGGCCCCGGGCCCCGCTCGTTGTCTCAGTCTTTGCCTACTAATAAACCATACGCTGGAATCACTAGACTACGCATCTTGAACCCAGTACATTTCACACCCCATCAGGTTTTTATGACTGTTCTCCATCCTCTCCCTTTGGCAGGGCTATCTCCCAGGGGAAACCCAGTTCCTCTTTCTCCTAGCTCTCTAGCCCATTTTTATTGACCTCCTCATCTGGAAATAAACAGTTGCCATAGTATCAGTGATTCTTCAATGTGCTCTAAAGCATCTTATATCTGTGAACACACAACAGTTATTGTTTCCAAACTCAAGATGTATCTGTGTACTTACAAGACCCTGCAACCTGTGTCAGGTAATGCACATGTGATGGCCACACACAAGTACTACCCCTGGTTTCCTGGGTAACAAGGTAACCTCCTTTCTCCAGGGTCGGGGATAGAGGGTGGTGCTTGGGGAGGAGTTATCCCAATGACACCCACTGGAATGTGGTGTGGCGCAGGGAGTAATTCTCTTCCCTACACTGTCCATTATCTATATGCATCCCCTTGCCTAGATTATCTGGAGGTATGGGCTAGGATCTCACCAGTATGCGGATGACACCCAGCTCTATCTACTGATGGATGACGGCCTGGACATGGCCCCAGGAGATCTGGATGGTGCATTACTAACTGTGGCTGGATGGTTGCCACAGAGCCGACTGAAGTTAAATCCATCCAAGATGGAGATCCAGCATCTGAGTCGCAGGGGACTGAGTCAAGGCATCAGGCTCCAAGCCTTCAATGGGGCTCCACTGGTGCCAACGTTGAGGGTGAAGAGTCTGAAGGTGTTCCTGGATGCCTCCTTTTCTATGGAGGCCCAGGTCACCGCCTCTGCCAGGTCTGCCCTTTGCCATCTGAGGAAGATCAGGCAGTTGGCCCCATATTTCACCCCTTGGGATCTGGCTACAGTGACCCATGCAATGGTCACTTCCAGACTGGATTATTGTAACTCTCTCTGTATGGGGCTACCCTTGACTCTGCTCTGGAAGTTGCAGCTAGTGAAGAACGCAGCAGCACGGATGTTGATGGCGATGCCTGTGTGGGCTCATATCTACCCAGTACTGTGTGAACTGCACTGGCTGCCTATTGAATGCTGGATCTGTTTCAAGGTGTTGGTGCTTACCTTTAAAGACCTATACAGCTAGGTTGCACCATACCTTCAGGACCGCCTCTCCCCATATGAGCCCAATAGAGCAATGAGGTCTACAAATCAACACCTTTTGGTAGTCCCTGGCCCCAGGGACGTCCAACTTGCCTCAACTGGTGGAATGAGCTCCTATATGAGATCAGGGCCCTGCGGGATTTATTAGAATTCTGCTGGGTCTATAAAATGGAGTTCTTCCACCAGGCTTTTGTTCGAGGCGGTGGACATCCCCCCTCCCCCACTTGATCTCCCATCAATGGCCTGGATCTGAACAGCTATGAACCCACACTTCTGTCCTATCTAAATTACTGAGACATCTGACCACATTGTTACACAGTGTTTTATGATTTATGTTGTTTTTAATGTGCTGTTTTCAAGTTGTTTTTATTTATTTATTTTATTGTATTTTATTGATTTTTATCCCGCCTATTCCGGCCTAGGCTGGCTCAGGGTGGCTCACAACCAGATAAAAGTTATCATAATACATAAAACATAGTACATAAAAATATGACTACAATTCTTAATAAACAATACAATACATTACTTGATGAATAATACAATAGTATAAACAATATTAAAAACAGACAATATTAAAATGCTAGCACTTTAATTGTACTATGCTGTATTAATACAGTTGGAAACCGCCCTGTGCCTGCTAGGGTAGGGTGGGATACAAGACCAATAAAATACATTTTAAAAAAATGAGAAATAGCCAAAGCATCTATCCCCACCCTGAGATAGCTGAGGGAAAGAAAAAAAAGGGGGGGGGGGATGTTGTATTCCTGTGAAGAGAAATCAAGTGGAAGCCACTTACCATCTGCTTTGGGTGCCATTCTGCTTGTTTGGTCTAGTCAGCATCTCGCTGTCCCCTGGATTCTATCTGTGGGACACCAGCACACACTGTTCAAATAACAGACCTTCAGATGAACATCACATTTAAAGAGCAGTCCCCAATGGGTTCTCCACCTGTCATGTATCCTGCATAAAGGACATCCTAATGGCCTATGAAGCCGTGACCCAGATGGCTCAGACTCGCCTGCTCTCATAAGATCTTGGAAGCTAAGCAGAGGTGGCCCCAGTTAGTACTTAGATGGGACACCAACAAAGTCCAGGATTGCTACACAGAGGCAGGCAATGGCAAGCCACCTCTGTTCATCTCTTGCCTTGATGCAACTTGATGGCACTTTACACACACAACAGAGGCTGATGCTTAAGATAGAAATGGATCTTCCCAAATGGGGAACAAGGCTAAACTAGTCCCAGGTAATGGGAATAGTGTAGGAGGGGTATCTCTGGGATGTCCTACACATGGCATGGGCATGAACACACTGTAACATCTTTGGGGTTGGGCAACAGACAAGCTAATGGACATAGTTCTAGCCAACCAAAGATTTTAAGGACTAATAATGTTGCCTATTTATCAAACCGAGATATTGAGAGTCACTGCTCTTTTCCTGAGTGTGACTCCACATGTTCCTTGCCTTCATCCCTTCTCAGGGCCTCCCTTGACTGGAAACTTTGGTACCTC
>NW_015166083.1:12358-12791 GCF_001447785.1 Gekko japonicus
TTTGGGGTTGGGCAACAGACAAGCTAATGGACATAGTTCTAGCCAACCAAAGATTTTAAGGACTAATAATGTTGCCTGTTTATCAAACTGAAATATTGAGAGTCACTGCTCTTTTCCTGAGTGTGTGACTCCACATGTTCCTTGGCTTCATCCCCTCTCAGGGCCTCCCTTGACTAGAAACTTTGGTACCTCAATCCTCTTCTCTTCTTCCTTGCCTCAGTTTCTTCCTACAATTACTGCCCTTCCCGTTGCACATTCTAGAACCTCAGCCTTTATTGTGCGCTGCTCCCTCATTGGCTTCTTCTAACACCTGGCCAGCATTCTAGAAAGAGCAAAATTCCATGGCAGTATTGATTTATTCTGACTCATTTGGCTAAGACTGACACCCAAGGTAGTTTCATACTCCTTATCAAGGCTGTAAAACAAATTAATT
>NW_015166084.1:0-2912 GCF_001447785.1 Gekko japonicus
CGGCCGTGAAAGCCTTTGACAGCATATAGCATGCAGAGGCACTCACTTGAATTGCTTTGTTATTGTGGATTAGTACGACATGCTAAAATCTACATTTTCTTCAGTTACGGAAGAGGGGATAAATGAGACTCATGAGAACTCATTGCTATGCTGAAGGCACCAGGGCATTAAGGATCCATGAACCACACGTGATCTTTATAAGGCCTTGAGCTTCCTGTTTGGTGTAGTGGTTAAGTGCGCGGACTCTAGTCTGGGAGAGCCGGGTTTGATTCCCCACTCCTCCACTCGCACCTGGCTGGATGACTTTGGGCAAGCCCTAGTTCTGATAAGAGCTGTCCTTGAAAAAAGAGCAGTTTCTGTCAGAGCTCTCTCAGCCCCACCTGCCTCACAGGGTGCCTGTCTGTTGTGGGGACTGGGAAGGGGAAAGGAGTTTGTAAGCCGCTCTAAGACTCCTTTGAGAGCCTGTTTGGTGTAGTGGTTAAGGGTGCGGACTCTAATTTGGGAGAACCGGGTTTGATTCCCCACTCCTCCACTTGCACCTGCTGATGTGATCTTGGGTCAGTCACAAGCTCTGGCACAACTGTCCTTGAAAAAGAGCAGTTTGTGTCAAGAGCTCTCTCAGCCCCACCTCCCTCCCAGGGTGTCTGTTGTGGGGAGGGGAAGGGGAAGGAGTTTGTGAGCCACTCTGAGACTCCTTTGGGTAGTGAAGGGCAGGGTATAAATCTAATCTACTACTACTACTACTACTACTACTACTACTACTCTTTTTCTTCTGCTCTGTTGCACAAATCACAACCTTACAAGTCAGACACACAGGAAGAACCCACAGGAAGCCACCTTCTACTGAATCAGACCATTGGTCAATCAAGGTCAGTATTGTCTACTCTGACTGGCAACAGCTCTCCAATGTCCGGGATGAAGGTCTCTCACATCACCTACTGCCTGGTCCTTTTCTAACTGGAGATGCCAGGGACTGAACCTGGGTCCTTGCCAAGCAGAGGTTCTAACACTGACGAATGGACCTCAGAAACACACACGAAGCCATCTTATACTGAATTAGACCCTGGGTCCATCAAAGTCGGTATTGTCTACTCTGACTGGCAGTGGCTCTCCAGGGTCTCATGTGAAGGTTTCACATCCCCTACTGCCTGGTCCTTTTTAAGTGAAAATGCCAGGGACTGAACCCAGAACCTTCTGCAATGCCAAGCAGACGCTCCACCAGTAAGTCACGGCTCCCGCCCAAAAGCTTCCTCCAGAGTGTCCTTCCCTCCATTCAGGCCACATGCATATCAACCGCATGTTAAACGGGATCAAAGACATAAAAATCAAGGGCAGCAGGAAAGGATGCGCGCGCACACACGTGCACACACACGCACACACACAGGGGGGAAAGGCACACCACAGTAACGCGTGCCGACAAGCACACACAAAAAGAAACGGAAGAGGGCGTATTTGCATCTCCCTACCTCAAACGCGACAAAGTCATCGAACTCCTCCGGGCAGGCAGACGGGGACTCCTCCTCCGGCGTATAGCCCATGGTACACAGCTGGCTGTCGGGATCCGCTGCAAAAAAGGAGGAAGGGGAGAAGAACACAGCAGCGTTACAGGAGAGGAAGGCCTTCCGGATCATTGGTGCATTCGAGCGACTCTCCTCCGGTAACCCTCAAGCGAGGAAACGGAGAGCAAGTCCGGGTTTTTTTGGAGGGTGTGTGGAAAAGAGGCTTCCCACCGATTCTCCCTCCCGTGAATGGATCTGCAGCTCTGCCTGGCCTCCTTCCAGGAAGCCTCTGCCGGGTCCTCCGGGTAAACCTGCCTGCCGCATCCCTGCGTCAGACGGGACCGGACTGCTCCAGGCACTCCTGATGCACGGAGAAATTACCTGGCTCAGAGGACAGACCCACCACAGCAACCGTCAGGAAGGCCTTAGGCTGGCATCCCCGAACGGTTTCATTCTGATGTCAAACTTCACGCCTGACGGGCATAAGTGTGATCTGCCCACCGTCCTCCTGCTTCCTCCCTTTTCCAAGGCACCGAGCAAAAATCAAAAGCATCCCGGTTCTGGTATAGATAGCCTTTGAAATCCAATTCACTGCAATGCCCGAATTCAGGGGACCTGGACAACTGTCACTGCTGCGTACATCGGGGCCGACAATGAATCGGAAGCAGCCCCGAGCAGAGACCTCACGATAAACTGCCATCCAGGAGGAAGATGGCCAAGCCGCTTTCTGTTATCAGCATTCCTAGAATCCTGCTCCACCAGCAAAATCTTGCTGTCAAATTTTTATAGAATCACAGAATTATAGAGTGGGAAGGGACCTCCACAGTCATCTGGTCCAACCCCCTGCACAAGGCAGGCAATTCACAGATACCTCCCCCTCCACACCCCCAGTTCCACACCCAGAAGATGACAAAAAACATCCAGGATCCCCGGGCAAACTGGCCTGGAGAAGAAGAAGCAGAGATTGGATTTATACCCTGCCCATCACTACCCAAGGGATCCTCAGAGCGGCTGACAAACTCCTTCCCCTTCCCCCTCCCCCTCCCCACAACAGACTCCCTGTGCGGGTGGGTGAAGCTGAGAGAGCTCTGACAGAAACAGGACAATGTGGCCAAGTGCAAAGTGATGCGCATTGGGGCCAAAAATCCTAACTATAAATACACATCGATGGGGTCTGAACTGGCAGAGACTACTGGTCCGACCTTCTGGGGCAACAGAAAACAACTCCGCACCATCCTCTCTATGACAGCCCTCCAAGTCCTTGAAGGTGGTTCTCGTATATCCCCTCTCAGTCGTCTCCTCTCCAGGCTAAACCTACCCAGCTCCTTCAACCTTTCCTCACAGGACTTGGTCTCCAGGAAAACGTTATAGTTTTAAGGAAAACATTATAGATGACATTCAGCGTTATTAACT
>NW_015166084.1:3188-3328 GCF_001447785.1 Gekko japonicus
GGGGGGGGGATTAAAAGCTTGAGGGCACAACAGGGTTTTGGGGTCCCTTTCCTCTTATCAGATTAGTTAGCAACTATGTTTGGGGCGGGCCCTGTTTTGAATGCGAGCCGACCTGAAGGGTCGAGGGCCCTGGGTTTTGC
>NW_015166084.1:10270-12579 GCF_001447785.1 Gekko japonicus
AAAGCCCACCGGGATATCAGCAGAACTGGAAATCCACGTTATGCAACATAATGCACGTGTTTAGCAGTGGAACACGTTCACATATTCATCTGACGAACAGCAGTGCAGACTGAATACTCCCAAACGGGGCAAAAAGAAAAAGCCCACCGGGATATCAGCAGAACTGGAAATCCACGTTATGCAACATAATGCGCGTGTTTAGCAGTGGAACACGTTCACATATTCATCTGACGAACAGCAGTACAGACTGAATACTCCCAAACAGGGCAAGAGTGCTCCCGAAAGGAGTTCCTACAACCTGTCTGTGCCTCTGAGAAGCCCCAAGAAGCTCTGCGAGGCAACCAAAGCGGCATCTTTGCTCTCAGGAGACTTTGGGTGGCATTTTGGGTTGCCTCGGCAACCCACTGAGTCACCAATGCCTTCTGCTCCTTCAAGCAGGGATCTTGCCATCCGGTCCGCATTCTCACCCAAGGACCGGGCAATAAGTGCGATGTCAGCTGCCTGGCAGAGGGTGCTATGATTCATAACGTGGTGCCCCAATATGCAAAGCCAACAACAAATAAAAATAACGGTAGTAGGACATAAGATTTCTACATCATCCGGCTTATCAGGCATTTCCTCATTAGTTGTTGTAGATTTTCAGGGTTGTCTGGCTGTGGTCTCGGCATTGTAGGACCTGACGTTTCGCCAGCAGCTGTGACTGGAATCCTCAGAGGTATAACACAGAAAGAGGGAGTACTCTCTGTGTCAAGGTGAGAATTAAAATGGTAGGCAGGTAATTTACACCTACTCAGGAAGGTGGGGTAGAGCTGAGTCATTCTCTTGTAGGAGTTCCCCAGGCTGTGACATCCTAACGGAGGAGCTTTCCTGAGGAGGTTCTTTTGTATATGGATTGGCTGTTGCCCTGTTTATTTTTAAACTCTCTTCTTTCCTGTTGAAATTGTGTTTATGTTTATGAATTTCAATGGCTTCCCTGTGTAATCTGACATTTCCTCATTGCTACCGGTTCCTCAGCAGCACCTCTAAGCAGCTGTTCCAGGTGTTTTTCATCCATTCCAACCCATAAAACCACACCCCCACACCCCACAGCCCTAGGGCCCCCTAACAACTGGAATCAGTCCTGGAGCCAAATATTTCTTTGAAAGCCAAATGTTTCTTTGAAAGGCATGGTGGCTGGCAGAAGGTGCCCCTCGCCCTGTATTGAAAACTTGTTTTATGGTCCGGTTCTGGCCCAAAGATTACTACAGGTTACTCAGTGTGTACATTATGGTCCGGATTTTTTTTTAATGGAGTCAGCTTGCTTACATAGCTTTGCTTTTTCATGATTTCTTAAAAATCATCCTAACTGTCTGCTACCTTGAGCAGGTCTCTGGTCATGTGGTATGCACGTTCTCTAAGCAAAATGTATACAATAAGACATCACCACAATCCCCCTGCAAGCAGAAAGCTAGCACAGCAGGAAAAAGAAAAGAGGGCATGAACACGGGTAGAACCGTTCCCCGTGTGCCAGTTCCTTAGATTAGTGATTCCCATCCTTTCTGGTACAGTGCCCTCTGATGTCCAAATTTACGTGGCACAGTAGCCTACTTAAAAAAGAAAGAACAGAACGTTCACAAATCAATAAAACGACAGAAACCTGGGACCGATTTTCACAGGCTTTGCAATCTGCTTTGGGGTCGGGACCCACAGGCTGGGAAATGCTACCCTAGATCAATGCTCCCTCTAATCAATGCTCCCTCTAGCCCGCTTTGTGGGGAGGGAGGAGTATAAATCTGATAGTAAATAAATAAATAATCGGTGGAGTCTTGTGAGCAAAAATTCCACTTTGTGAGCTACTGGCATTAAAATTAGGAGCAAGCCATTTGGCTACTGCATAAATTACTTCGCCCTGGAGCCCCATCCTTCCCGAGCTAAGACAAAAATGTGTGAGCCGGAGGCTAAAAAACTGTGAGCTGGCTCACACTCACTCAGCTTAGAGGGAACACTGCCCTAGATGTCTCTTTATGTGAGGGAAGCCGTTCAAAAAGGCAATGCTTCCATGCACACTCTGAAATGATACAGCTTGCTCTAGAGAATTCTGGAGAATGTGGAAAGCACTCTGGAGTTGGCAGCAGAGCTAAGATTTGAATCAGGACTTCAAAAAACAAAAATATCGAGAACACCGGCTCAAATCTAGTCCACGCTCTTAGCCATACGCACTGCGCATTTATTTAGTTACTACGTTTTCATCCCATTCTTCTGCCAAGGAGCTTACATTGAGGTATCTCATTCTCCCCTCTATCACAACAACCCTGTAAGGTCAGTTAGGC
>NW_015166085.1:0-7169 GCF_001447785.1 Gekko japonicus
ACACCAGCTGCTGCATGTGCAGGAGTGGGAATGAAACCCCGTTCTCCTAGGGTAGAGTGCACTTCACACTCCTAACCACTATACTAAATGGGCCTCTGTAGTCTGGAGATCGGTTGTAATAATAGCGGGAGATCTCCGGGTGCCCCCTGGTGATTGGCAACCCTACTTATCGCAGAGGGGGGTTCCGCCATTCAAAGCCTCATGGCAGACTCAAGGGGTGGCAACCATCCGAACTGAACTGGCGCTGCCAGGCTGACCAGACGCACCAGAGGAGACCTGCCAATTCTTTCCGCCGCCCGCCTCCACTCGTGGGCTAGGGATGGCAGCTGGATTGGCAGACCTTTAATGGCCGCTTGTTCGTCTTTCTTCTAGAGAGCTCTATCAGGATTCTTTTTTGGGGGGGTTGCAGATTGGGCTGATGTCAACTCAGCAGGAGAAGGTGGAGACAGATTTTTCTGTTCACTTGGCAACCCTGGACCAGGTTTCAATTGGGAAGCCCAGCAGAGCGCCAGCTGAGCCCGTAGGGAGACCTCTCCCCAAAGGTCAGCTGTGTTGTCAGCCATGGCAGGCTAATTGGGAAGTGAAGACAGATCAGGGAGGCATTTAAAATACCTCCCCGATCTGTCTTCCCTTCCACAACCATACTGCATTGGAGGGCCGGCTGAGGAAAGGAAGGGAAAGGACAGCTAGTCAATTTCAGTCCACTGAAAGGACAATTGCCTTCCCTTCCTGATTCAGGATTGGGCACCCAAATAAAATTGGCATTTATTTGGGAGTTTCTTATCGGCAGCTGGATCAGATTAGAGAATCTGATTCGGCTGAACAAATACCAGAAAATACCGATAAGGTATTTTTCAGGTATTTATTCCTTTTGGCAAAGCCAAACGCACACCCCTAAGTGCTGAGCCTTAGAAAACATACCAGCACTTGGGGGGGGGACTCTTGCAGTCTACTTTGGTATTTTTTTTTGGGGGGGGTTAAGTGAAATATGACAACCAGCATTATATCTCACTTTTGCCTTTGGCTCAAGGCAACTTACAAATCATACCAAAAAGCACAATATGGGTGTGCAAACACACACACACACACACAGACAGACAGAGGGGTCATTTCCTGCCAGAGCGCACAGGAGTGGAGCTCTGGCAGTAAGGAGCCCAGGGGGCAGGCACATGCAACAAGCCCCACCCCCTGCTCCCAGTAGCCCTCAGTTGGGCCACGAGGAGAAAGAAGCAGCCAGGTAAGTTGCAGAGTCCCCCTGGCCCATCTTCAGGTACAAGCTCTCCCTCAACTGTGAGGGCAGATCTGCGCATTCCCCCCCCCCCCCAGCTAGCAATCCAAAACAGTCCTGTGGCACCTTTAAGACCAAGTTTTATTCAGGTACAAGCTCTCCCTCCTCTGTGAGGACAGATCTGCATGTTCCCCCCCCCCAATAGCTAGCAATCCAAAACAGTCCAGTGGAGCCTGAGCGGTGGGTGTTGCTTTCTGACAAACACTGAGCTGGTGCCTCTCCTCACCCCCCCAGTTTTAAAAAAGTTTGGATTTGGGGGTAGGTCCAGTTCCATGGGCCCCAGAAAAAGGTTCCCCCTTCCTCCATTGTTTCCAATGGAGGGGAAAATGCCTTGTGAGCTGAAGGAGAAATCCCTGCACTGCCTATTAAAATTTTGTGCACCAGGGCCCCCCTAGCGCAACTTAGAGGGAACTATGCCTGTGAGGCAGGTGGGGCTGAGACAGCTCTGAGAAAACTGTGACTGAACCAGCCGGCTTCATGCGGAGGAGTGGGGAATCAAGCCCACATCTCCTGATTAGAGTCGGTTGCTGTTAACCACTGCACCACACTGTCTCTTGGATTTAAAGATGCAGGGAATTCATATACCAGTTCTGAGAACCAGTAACACCCCAATCCCCAGCCTTGCAGCACCGCCCCACTTTCTTCTTTTCCTGCTCTCATTTAAAAATCAGCATCTTTGGTCCAGGAAGCCGAATCGCAGTCTACCAAGGCGGACAGAAGCACCGAGTGGGATTGGGGAATTGCAATTTAGGATTCCAGAGTGTTGGATGGAGTTTGCCGCAGATGAAAGCAAAGGGCGTGCATTGAGGCAGACATTACCGAAGAAAAGGATGCCTTGTTGTGCATTTGGGGAATCATTAGATGGCCCCTCTGCTGGGATGGGAGCATTAATATGTATGCTTTCTTCCCATGAGTAGTAAGGACTTTGTCTCGCTCTTCTTTTGCTGCCAGAAATGAAAATCTTGCATTGTTCCTACACCCGACTAGCTCCAATGTATTTTTTTTTAATTGTTTTTGGTCTTTCTGATATTTCTCAGGTTCTGCTGCTGTATGTGCTGGTTTGGAGACTCCCCGGCAGCCAGCTTGGTGTAGTGGTTAGAACAGAACTCGGGAGACCTTAGTTCAAATCCCACCACAGCCATTAAGCGCACCTCAGTAGTCAATGGGGCAAAGTGGAGAGAGTGATGTGCTAGAACCCTGGGAGATCAGAAGATAAGAACATCAGAAGAGCCCTGCTGGATCAGACCACTGAGGGTCCCTCTAGTCCAGCCTCCTGTCTCACATGATGGTCAACCAGTTCCTCTGGAGGGCCAACAACAGAGCATAGAGGCCAAGGCATTCATAAGAACATCAGAAGAGCCCTGCTGGATCAGACCCTTGCAGCACCGCCCCGCTTTCTTCTTTTCCTGCTCTCATTTAAAAATCAGCATCTTTGGTCCGGGAAGCCGAATCGCAGTCCACCAAGGCGGACAAAAGCACCGAGTGGGACTGGGGAATTGCAATTTTGGATTCCAGAGTGTTGGATGGAGTTTGTCGCAGATGAAAGCAAAGGGCGTGCATTGAGGCAGACATTACCGAAGAAAAGGATGCCTTGTTGTGCATTTGGGGAATCATTAGATGGCCCCTCTGCTGGGATGGGAGCATTAATATGTATGCTTTCTTCCCATGAGTAGTAAGGACTTTGTCTCGCTCTTCTTTTGCTGCCAGAAATGAAAATCTTGCATTGTTCCTACACCCGACTAGCTCCAATGTATTTTTTTTTATTGCTTTTGGTCTTTCTGATATTTCTCAGGTTCTGCTGCTGTATGTGCTGGTTTGGAGACTCCCCGGCAGCCAGCTTGGTGTAGTGGTTAGAACAGAACTCGGGAGACCTGAATTCAAATCCCACCATAGCCATTAAGCTCACCTCAGTAGTCAATGGGGCAAAGTGGAGAGAGTGATGTGCTAGAACCCTGGGAGATCAGAAGATAAGAACATCAGAAGAGCCCTGCTGGATCAGACCACTGAGGGTCCCTCTAGTCCAGCCTCCTGTCTCACATGATGGTCAACCAGTTCCTCTGGAGGGCCAACAACAGAGCATAGAGGCCAAGGCATTCATAAGAACATCAGAAGAGCCCTGCTGGATCAGACCAGTGGTCCATCTAGTCCAGCCTCCTGTCGCACACAGTGGCCAACCAGTTCATCTGGAGGGCCCACAACAGAGCATAGAGGCTGAAACCTTCATAAGGACATCAGAAGAGCACTGCTGGATCACACCAGTGGTCCAGCATCCTGTCTCACACAGTGGCCAACTAGTTCCCCTGGATGGTCCACAACAGAGCATTGAGGCTGAAAAGTTCATTAGAACATCAGTAGAGCCTTGCTAGATCAGACCAGTGGTCCATCTAGTCCAGCATCCTGTCTCACACAGTGGCCAACCAGTTCCTCCAGAGGGCCAACAAGAGGGCATAGAGGCCGAGGCCTTCATAAGAACATCAATAAGGACATCAGAAGAGCCCTGCTGGATCACACCAGTGGTCCATCTAGTCCAGCATCCTGTCTCACACAGTGGCCAACCAGTTCCTCTGGATGGCCAACAACAGGACACAGACCTTCCCCTGGTGTTGTCTCCTGGCTCTGGGATTCTAAAAATTAATGTCTCTGAATGTGGAGTTCCCTTCAGTCACGATGGCTGGTAGCCATTGATAGGCATTGATAGATCCAGGTTTGAATCCTTGTTTCTGCTATGGAATCTCCCTGGGTGATCTTGGCCTGTCACAAACTCCCAGCCTGACCTACCCCACAGGGTTGTTGTGAGAATATATCAGAGAACCGTGAAGCACTTTCCCAAAGGATGGGATAAAAATGGGATCGGTGGCTAGACCCGACTAAAAACAGAAGAGCAGTCCGGCAGGATTGGACCAATGGCCCCTCTAGTTCCTAACAGAGTACTAACGCAGTACTTACGTATTTTGACTCTAAATGGCCCTTCCTGACAACAGAATATATCAGAGAACCGTGAAGCACTTTCCCAAAGGATGGGATAAAAATGGGATCGGTGGCTAGACCCGACTAAAAACAGAAGAGCAGTATGGCAGGATTGGACCAATGGCCCTTCTAGTTCCTAACAGAGTACTAATGCAGTACTCTAAATGGCCCTTCCTGACAACAGCCCTTCCAACCCCTATAAGTAATGGTTGAGGAGGTTCTGTTCCACTGTAGCTGAGGAAGTGTGTGCGGACACAAAAGCTTATACCCGAAATAAAAGTTTGTTGCTCTTAAAGGTGCCACCAGGCTCGTAGCCAGGATTTTTAAATTCTGGGGGCCTTTAAATAAGTCAGGGGGCACCCCGTGCACACTCCTGCACCCCCTCAAAGGAGTGCCTGGGCTGGATGGGAAGTCCTTAGATGCCCCACTGTAGCTACGGGTCTGGGTGCCACTGGACTCAAAATGTGTTCTGACAGGGGTCAGTCAGCGTTACAGAGAAGCAAACACTCATGGCTTGTTTGGCAGCAGACATTCCTTTCCCCTTGTCCCCCAGGGCCAGACAATCAGAGGCAGAGAGAATCCTGTGGGGCTGTAATTTTAAGAAAGGGGGCAGAGCCCCGAACAGCCCCACCGTAGCTACGGACCCACCGGACTCATAGCCAGGAACAGTAGCGCTGTCCCCCACCAATCTGCTCAGCCTCTTTTTAACTCCATCTGAATCGGTGAGCTCTGGCAGAAACTGCTCTTTCAAGAGCAGCTCTGACAGAACTATGGCTTGCCCAAGGTCATCCAGCAGCTGCAAGTGGAGGAGTGGGGAATCAAAACCGGTTCTCCCAGGTTAGAGTCTGCACACTTCACCACTACACCAAACTACAGAGATCAGTTCCCCTGGAGAAAAAAAAATGGTTGCTCAGGAGGGTAGAATCTATGGCATTAAACCCTGCTGAGGTCTCTCCTCTCCCCAAACCTTGCCTTCCGCAGCCTCTACCCCCCAAAACCTCCAGGAATTTCCCAACTCAGAGTTGGCAACAGAGTTGTCTGCAAATTGGGTGGGGCTTGCATGACCAGTACCCTACGAAGTTCTTTGGTTGACCCCAAACTTGGTTCTTCCAGCCTGTCCTTATCAGTCCCTCATTTTGCAAAGCGAATGCAACCTATTCTATTCTCTTTCTTACCCCCCAAAAAGAGAAAGAGAGAAAGAAAGAAAAAAAGGAAAGGGGGGGAAAGAAGGAGGGGGGAATCGCACATAATTATGGCGTAATTCAACTTCGGTGCCGTTTGTGTTAATCTACACAGCCAACCCCGCATACGTTTTAACAAGGGACTTCTATGGGTTCTCTCTGGGAAGTTAGTGCATAATAACAGGTTTTTATTAGTTCAGTGTTTCTATAAGAACGACGGTGGGGAGCCCGAAACAGAGTTTGGTAAAGTTTTATTTTAAAACATCTTTGTTCTCTAGCTTTGTTCCGTGGGGTCTATAAGCCACACAGAAATACCTGGGACCTATTCTACCTGATCAAGGTACGAACATATGAAGCTGCCTTACACTGGATCAGACCATCTGTTCATCAGTGGTGTCTACTCAGACTGGTAGCAGCTCTCCAAGGTCTCAGGTAGAAAAGGGTCTTTCACGTCACCTCTCACTCGATCCTTTTAACTGGGGGTGCCAGGGATCGAACCGGGGATCTTCTGCATGCCAAGCAGAGGCTCTGCCACTGAGCCAGGGTCTCAGGTGAAGGACTTTCCCATCACCTCCTGCCTGGTCCTTTTAACTGTAGATGCCGGGGATTGAACCTGAGGCCTTCTGCATGCCAAGCAGATGCTCTTCCACTGAGCCACAGCCCCTCTTGACAGCTCTCCAGGGTCTCAGGTCAAGGTCTTTCCCATCACCTCCTGCCTGGTCCTTTTAACTGTAGATGCCGGGGATTGAACCTGAGGCCTTCTGCATGCCAAGCAGATGCTCTTCCACTGAGCCACAGCCACTCTTGACAGCTCTCCAGGGTCTCAGGTCAAGGTCTTTCCCATCACCTCCTGCCTGGTCCTTTGAACTGGAGATGCCAGGGATTGAACCTGGAACCTTCTGCATGCCAAGCAGATGCTCTTCCACTGAGCCACAGCCCCTCTTGACAGCTCTCCAGGGTCTCAAGTCAAGGTCTTTCCCATCACCTCCTGCCTGGTCCTTTGAACTGGAGATGCCAGGGATTGAACCTGGGACCTTCTGCATGCCAAGCAGATGCTCTTCCACTGAGCCACAGCCCCTCTTGACAGCTCTCCAGGGTCTCAGGTCAAGGTCTTTCCCATCACCTCCTGCCTGGTCCTTTGAACTGGAGTTGCCGGGGATTGAACCTGGGACCTTCTGCATGCCAAGCAGATGCTCTACCACTGAGCCAAATAACATTACTGAGTCAGCTCGCTTTGAGCTCTAAGGAGCTGGGGATTTCTGTGCTGGAGAAGAGATGCTTCCAAGATGGTCCAATGGCCGCCTTCCGATACAGAAAGGGATGCCATGCAGAGGATGGAGCTGATATGGTTTCAGTTGTGTAGAAGACAGGATTTGGATTAATGGATATAAACTACAGGGTTGCTGTGCAGAGGCAAGCAATGACAAACCACCTTGGGTCACCTCTGGCCTTGAAAATCCTAGGGCGTCGGCATGTCGCTCGTGACTTGACGGCACTTTCCCACCATCCAGGAGCCCAGGGAATCCAGAACTCCCCAAATGCAGGGAGAGGTGTTCAGAGAAGGAGAACCTTGGTAGCCTCTGGAGACTTGGCACCAGTTTGGTGTAGTGGTTAGGAGTGCGGACTCTGATCCGGGAGAACTGGGTTTGATTCCCCACTCCTCCACATGCGGCCGCCGGAGTGACCTTGGGCCAGTCACAAGTTATTTCAGAGGTTTTCTCTCAGGAGCAGTT
>NW_015166085.1:8011-8713 GCF_001447785.1 Gekko japonicus
GGAGAGAGAGGTGGAGAGAGAGAGAGAACACACTTTCTCTGAAGAAGTCCGCCTTAAAGAGATCAAGCCTTTTTGCCACGGTTTCTTAAAGCCCGAGTCATTTTGGTCTCGGCCTGCAAACCTCCCCGGTTCTAATCCCGACAATTCGCTGCAATTAGAACCACAGCCATGAGACAGTCATCTGGGAGCAGCGGCACGCCTCCGTGTTTGATGCCAGTGTTGTTTTCTTTATCCATCCTGTATATTCCTGCCACCAGAGCAAGAGAGATTGCACAGAGAAGAACACCCTTTCCCTCTCCCCGTCCCGGCTTCAGAGCAGAGAATGGGCACATCGTGCATGCGGAAAGGTCACGGAGAGTCACGGCGAAGCCAAGACTCTGCTTAATGCGATTTTCGGAGCATTAGAAGAGCAGAAAACGGCTGTGATAAGTCCGAAATTGACATGGAGGATGGGGGGGGGGGAACTCTGGGATTCTTTTGAAGGCTGGGAGAGAGCGCAAGTCCCCCCTCCCGGCTGTGCTCCTCTCCCCAGTAAAGAGGGGGAGAAAAGCCTACATATTCCCTTCCTGTATCTGAGCTGACCACATGGTATTCAAGGGCGATATATAGCAGCCAAAGCCGGGCCGAGATAATCCAGCCAGTTCACACCGACACCCAAAATTCCCCCTCAAAATTCTGAGGCGCCATTTCGGTTTTCAGCAG
>NW_015166085.1:9686-11734 GCF_001447785.1 Gekko japonicus
CACCCACTTTCTGAAACACTTGGCGGCAGGGCTATTTTTGGGCAGGAACGCACAGGAATGGAGTTCCGGCTGGCTTCAGAGTTTGCCACGCCCACTACAGCCAAAACCGCTGCGTGTGTGGCTACAGAGGGAAGGCCTGGAGAGCGACTGCCCCCCAGCAACTCCGAGGCGGTGGGCCGGGGGGGCTGGAAGGATCGGCGAAGCATTTAAATGCCTCCCCATGCCTTCCCCAGCCTGTCCAAGGGCCGGCTTGCCTGGGCTCCCCGCAGCCGCTGGTTACTTGGACAAGCCAAGGGAAGGCACGGGGGTGTGGCCTAATATGCTAATGAGCTGTGCTGTCAGGGGTGTGGCCTAATATGAACATGAGTTTCTGCTGTTGGGTGTGGCCTGTTATGCTAATGAGTTCCTGCTGGGCTTTTTCTACAAAAAAAAGCCCTGCTTGGCGGGAACCAGGAAATCTGTTGGCGGGTTCCACTTTGGGGCCCTCTGGCTCAACAGAACACCTTTTAAGAGAAACATCTCACTGCAACATCTTTTCTTGCCTACACACCGCTTACCTTTAGTCGCACCGCGATGATCTTTGTGCTGCCGTGGCAGATTCTGCCCAAACGACTTTTAGAAATCTGCACAGCCTGTCAGAAGACCCACTGGGCAGAAGCCACACCTGGCTTGATCCGCTGTCCTAAAACACTTGGCGGATGCCAGGAAATGTGCTGATGGACAACCTGGTGCCCACATGTTTGGGACCCCCGGGTTGTAGTTACAGTGGGGTCTTTCAGGGGCCAGCCCTGACTTCCCATTCAGCACCCAGGCCCCCCGACTTCCCATTTTTTATTTATTTTTCACACCTCTCTCTCTCTTTCTCGTAGCTGATAAGCCCTGAGGGATTCCCATGCCCTGCCAAACTGTTTCGGAACAGAGCACTGTTTGTTCTGGCTGAAGAGTGCGTGTGTGTGTGTTAAATACCGGGTTCTGGACGCATTGCAGTGATCAGCTCTAGTTTATTTAGTGATTTCAGGAACACAACAAGGGCACGCAGCAAGGTCTGAGCCCTGCTTATAAAGCACGCAGACCCCACACCCCACACACCCCCACTCCCACAGATAGGCTATTTACATTACACTACTTCTCTATTGGTCTACTCCAGGATCCTGGTAAGCTATTGTTCTAGAGTAGCAAGCTCAACCAGTTCCAGATACACCTTGACGGCTGACTTAGGTTCATAAGAACATAAGAGAAGCCAATGTTGGATCAGTCCAGTGGCCCATCCAGTCCAACACTCTGTCACACAGTGGCCATAAATACCAGGGGCCATCAGGAGGTCCGCCAGTGTGTCCAGGACACTGGAAGCCCTCCCACTGTTGCCCCCCCCAGCACCAAGAATACAGAGCATCCCTTGCCCCAGACTGAGAGTTCCTATCTATAAGTAAAGGTTCCCTTACTCAAAAGCCAGTCGAATCCAACTCTAGGGTTGCGGTGATCATCTCCGTTTCAAAGCCGAAGAGCCAGCGCTGTCCGAAGACATTTCCGTGGTCATGTGGCCGGCATGACTAAACACCAAGGTGCACGGAACACTGTTCCCTTCCCACCGAAGTGGTACCTATTCATCTATTTGCAATTTCTTGCTTTCAAACTGATAGGTTGGCAGGAGCTGGAACTAGAGACGGGAGCTCACTCCGTCATGCAGCACACTCAGGTCTCGAACTGCTGAACTACCGACCGTCCACAGCCTGCAGTTAAGCGTCTTAACCACTTGAGCCACCTATCTATACCATATGACTAATAGCCACTGACGGACGTCTGCTCCATATCTATATATCTAATAGCCAAGTTGCCCCCTCCGTGTGGATATCTAAATCCGCACATCGGGGGCACTTGGGGGGCAGGGAGATTTTTCTGCACACTTGGGGCAGTCCCCAGGAGTGCAGAAAAATCTAAACTGTTTTAAAAACTGTACGGGGGATATTTAAATCCCCCCCAAAAGTAAGAGCATTCCCTGCGCATGCGCAGAGAATGCTCTGCGAACTCTGCGGTGGGTCGGCGGCTGG
>NW_015166085.1:12058-12454 GCF_001447785.1 Gekko japonicus
CCACCACCTCCTGTGTTAATCACTCTTTGGGTGAATAAGGACTTCCTTTTATCTGTTCTAACCCAACAATTCAATACATAACACCCTATGCCCGTGCCCCACAGGGGAAAAAAAATATTGCCCCACAAACCGAAAAGATCCTAGCTATGGCCCTGGGACCCCTGATCTAGACCACACCATAGGCTCTTCGTTCGGCCGAGACGTGCAGCTACGTGGACCTTTGAGGCTGACCTTGAAGGTCTCTCCCCCCTCCCAGGAGAACAGCGGGAATAAGGTTCTGTTTGTGAAAGTGGAGGGGGGAGGGGAGTGTGCCTAGGAGGGACAGATAAAGAAATGCACGATCAGTTCGAACGCAGGACTTCTCTCGTTCAAAGTTCCACTCCGACATTAGCAGGC
>NW_015166086.1:0-3873 GCF_001447785.1 Gekko japonicus
GGATTCAATTTTCTGATCCAAACCAAAAAATGTCTTACCACATTGCGCAGTGGTCTCTATGGCATTATACCCCTCTGAGGTCCCTCCTCACCCCAAACCCTGCCCTCCCCAGGCTCTACCTCTCAAATCTATGAGTATTTCCCAACCCAGAGTTGGCAACCCTGTAACTGGCTATGGAACCACTTTCCAGACTCTTGGAACCCAGAAAACATGGCATTGCAGCTCTCCTCCCATACTACCCACTTGGGGCAGCAAAATTACTTGAGACAGCCCTGTCTTATAGCTAAGCAGAAGGAAAGAAACATGGCTTGCCTCCCTCTATTTTCCCCTTCCCTCTGTCGCCCCACCCCACCAGCCCACAGTTGGGACACTCACCTGGAGCTTCTGTCTAGAGCTTGTTGTATTTATTCTCTCTCTTACTTCTAGCATGTTCCATAATTGTCAAAGTGGATAACAATTTGAATGCCTTTGAAAACTATGTGTAAAATTCATTTTTTAGGTTGAACTTACTTAATTACAGTCATTTGTGAAGGGTAAAGAAAATCTTTATCAATTGCTAGTTTGGTGTATTGGTTAGGAGCGTGGACTGTAATCTGGGAGAATCGAGTTTGAGTCTCCACTCCTCCACATGCAGATGCTGGTATGACCTTGGGTCAGTTACAAGTTGTTTCTGAGCTGTTCTCTCAGCCTCACCTACCTCACAGGGTGTCTGTTGTGGGGAGGGCAAGGGAAAGGAGATTGTAAGCCGCTCTGAGACTCCTTTGGGCAGTGAAGGGAGGGGTATAAATCCAATCTCCTCCTCCTCCTCCTCCTCCTCTTCTATCAGTAGCAGAAAAATGAAAGATAGCAACATTGTGTTAAGAGCTAGAACATCTTGTTTTCAGTGGCAAGTGCTTATAGTAGTTAATACATTGTTAACAATCAAAAGAAGAAGAAGAAGAAGAAGAGGAAGAAGAGGAAGAAGAGGAAGAGGAAGAGGAAGAAGAAGAAGAAGTGGAAGAAGAAGAAGAAGTGGAAGAAGAAGTGGAAGAAGAAGAAGAGGTGGAAGAAGAAGAAGAAGAAGAAGAAGAAGTGGAAGAAGAAGTGGAAGAAGAAGTGGAAGAAGAAGAAGAGGTGGAAGAAGAAGAAGAAGAAGAAGAAGAGGTGGAAGAAGAAGAAGAAGAAGAAGAAGAGGTGGAAGAAGAAGAAGAAGAAGAAGAAGAAGAGGTAGAAGAAGAAGAGGTGGAAGAAGAAGAAGAAGAAGAAGAGGTGGAAGAAGAAGAAGAAGAAGAAGAGGTGGAAGAAGAAGAAGAAGAAGAAGAGGAGGAGGAAGAAGAAGAAGATTAGGAGGAGGAGGAAGAGGAGATTGGATTTATACCCCACCCTTCACTCGGAGTATCAGGCTACGATCACACATGCCAGAAGATCCAACATAGGCATGAATGCCCGACAGATCGAAAGGGCGCGATCAGACAGCAACATCTAGGAAGCAGCCCGCAGCCATCAGCAACCCATGCTTCTTTGCCACAGAAGCTGAGTAAAAAGACACCGGGGGAGACCTAGTAGTAAACTGGTTGCAACAGGTCACGGATGGACTTTCCCCTGTATGATTGCGCAAGCTCGCTTCTGAGCTGTTGGGATGGTCTGATCAGGCCATTCCAGCTTGGTGTCAGTCCCCCCCCCCCTGTCTTCACAGTACGAGCATCATTGGATACCCATAGGGGGCCCTTGGTGAGGAGGTGTGATTCCTTGTTTATGCGCTTGGGAAACCCGCAGTTGTGTTTGATCACACAGTGATGGGCTGAGCCCGCAGCAACAAAGGACTGTGTGATCTCACAACCGCAGGTTAATTTCCTCTGGAGAGAAAAAGAATTATTCACAGGAACTTTGAAAAATTCAGTACAGACAGACAGATGTTTTGTGTTTCCTCTTTCTATGATGGAAACAATGGAGGATGAGTGCAACCTCTTTGGGTGCCCATAGAATTGGGCTCCCTGGTCCAGTATTTTTGAAACATCATGGTTCTTTTGGGGAGAGGCTCCAGCAGCTACACTGCAAATTTGGTGCTTCTACCTAAAACACTCCCCCCCCAGCCCACTAAATATATCCTAGGAGATTTGCCATTGACTATAATGGCCTCATAGGGTATAATGGAGCCGAAAAATTTGGGATTCCTGAATTAATTCTGGATTCTTTTATCAGTAAACTGAATCAGATCAGAGAATCTGATTCAGCTTAACTAATGCCGGAATCATGCCAGTAGTTAGTGCTGAAAACAAAACTATGGACTACAATTTTACTCTGATCGAGGAAGACATATCCTTGACAGGAGTTCAACATTATAACAGACCTATCTAACTTAATTTTTAAAAACTGAAAACACTTTGTTGTTGTTGTTAATTACAATATGGTTGATTATTCCTTCACTGCAAAGCTTAAAATAGTTTCACTGTGGCTTTGTGCAAGAGATGATTTGTTTAATACTGGAACTCAAACACTCCCGATTTTTTTGTATGACAATGGCCGCGGTCACACGTAACAGAAGCCACACAAGGGAGACGGAAAACAGACGGAGTTTCCGGGCGCGATCTCACCAGCACATCTGGGAAGCGTAGCACTCCCGTGGCTCAACCGAGGCTTCCAGCCGAAACTGCGTGGCAAAAAACTAGTACCTTGGAGGTACTAGTTTCCTGAAACTCCGGGGCAAGGGCGGGCGTCTGATCGCGTTTCCGGTGGCATCCGGCGCCCGCCCATGTCCCCTTGCAAATAAGGTGTTTTTTTTTTGTCCAAGTCTCTGTGGATGCGCATGCGCACCCACCGAAGCATGCGCATTTGTCATGTACACAAAAATAAAAAACAGTTTGCCGCGGCGCGCGCTTCTTCGTTGTGCGCCGGCTTTTCCTGTGATCGGCACCTCTCCCTTGCCATGGAACCTCCACGGTACCTCCACAGAACCTCCACAGGAGGTCTGATCACGTAACTGCGCAGTAGTTTGCCCCAGGGCAAACAGCCACACTTCTCCTCTGCAGTTTCCTCCCCGTGTGACCGGGGCCAATATTTAGTTTCTCCTTAATTGCAATTTGCTTTAGATTCTGTATGAGACAAGAAAATGGGTTTATAACAATCTAAAAATTAGATCTCCATCTTTATTAGCAATTCATTTGTTGAATAATCCAGAAGGATTCCTTCTAAACATAACCAAAAGGGTGTTTTTGTACTGAGTTTGATATATTTTGTGAGTGATGATGATCATTGTGCTTAACGTCATTCCATGAAAAGAAATCAAATGAGAGAAGAGACTGAATCAGCATTTGTTTTTCCATAGCAGACAGTCCATATGCATTTTTTTCTCTGTTTATACCATTGGTGCTATGTCACAAGCAATAGCCTTACAGTTGAATATGTTTTCTGTAGCAGAGGACCTAGGGCTAACATAATGTTTAGTGATTGCTAGGGCTAGTGGGATTTTATCACATGAAGTTGAGGAAAGTCATGTTTGACGTTTGAAAGAGGTCATTAAAATATAGTCCAAACACATCTGGATGATCCAGATCCACTGTGGGTACAGGGCTGCCTCACCCCTCCCACTTGACTAGCTTTGTGCAGTAGGCAGAGATCTGATACACACACCCCATTGCCCATAATAGCATATGGAGGAGAGAGTTGGATATATTGGGTGCGCTCAGATTAATTACCTTTGGAAGGAACTCTCAGAGAGTGATTGTCATAATTGAGAGATACCTAAACTGTATTATGTCTCCATGATAAAGTTATAAAGGTTTTTGTAGTTCCTGGATTATTTTTTTTAAGACAGAACCCTCCCCTACTCCATGATATGTAAAGGAAGCAGATTTATCATTTTAAGATATGTAATTAGTGTTGTTAAGAGAAGTT
>NW_015166086.1:4215-5584 GCF_001447785.1 Gekko japonicus
GGCGGGCAGTACTTCTCTGGGCAGGATGAAGGCAATGCAGCCAGTGGCCAGGGACCTGTTTCTGAGTGGCAGTGAGGCAGCCAACTGATTTTGGCACACATTGAATCTTGCCACCCCAAAACAGGATTATTTATAGGAGAGATTGATTCTACAACATTATTAGGTGAGATTCTTATTTCATTATATTGCATTTCACAACTCAGCTCCAGAGGATTTTAGTTCTTGCTGTTACAATGTGGGGATACTTGAAGATATGCTGAAATTCAGAACATCTCAGTGCTTCTCCTCAGAGCACCAGAGCAAGTTTCACTGATGGAATTCACTGTGACAATCAGCCCTTGCGTATCATGTCAGTGCCTGTATGATGACATTAGAAAGGAGTGTTAACTCAGGATATCATGTCACTTTACCACACCGGCACCATGCTGTCCTTAACACAATACAGTCTGCCACCAGTGAGCCTGTTTTTATTTTCTGTGAAACTTAGATGAGTAATTTCAATAAAATAGTAGTTTAAAATCTGGGTGGATCAAAATACCTTTCTTCCTTCTTAGTATATCAAATAAGGCTGTTGGCCTGTGACAGTTTTTAGGGTCTGAGTTCCTGTTGAAATACATTTGTCTAAAGGCATTAGCTGCGTTGTGAGGTCTGGAACAAACTTCAATTCAATTTTATTATATTTATTTTATTTTATTATGGTCCACGACCAGATGAGAATGAGCCTCTAAGTCCTTGGGCATGTGTACTTCCTCCCTTTCCCTCCTCCCTTCATTCACTGTGCCAAGATCAAATGCTTCCTGGGTTAGAATTAACCCATAATTTGTAGTCTTTGTATAGGATAGCCCACCCACAACTGTCCAGGAATGAGGGGGGAAGCCCACACTTTTCCAATACATTAAACAACAACCCAGAAAGGTAGGCTACCCTCTCTGGATTCAGAACAATATGCCACCAGAATCCATTTTTAACTAGTCCCGGCTTTTCCCCAAGGGAGGGATTCCAAACCTTTAGGTTAGCCTCTGGGACAGAACACACTAGCACCTCCTCAGAGATGCACATTTAATATTCAATGGTAGTGTGTAGCCAGCCAGGCACAGGAAAATAGACTTGGAATCTCAGTTACAACATCAAAGACCATTTAAAAACAAGAATGTTTATTCAGTCAGAGCTTAACAAAATAGGCTATAAGTTTACAAAATAAGAAAGCCTAAGGCGATTTGCCTTAACTAAACATAATGCTTCATATTTACCAAGTCGGGATAACATCCAAGAGTTCAAGTTTGTCCATTGTAATAATCCAGGTAGCACCAAGGTATTTTGAGGAGAACCCCCCCCCCCCCCGCCCCCAGCCATTGCCTAAGCTCACCAG
>NW_015166086.1:5785-11127 GCF_001447785.1 Gekko japonicus
GAAGTTTGGAAACCACGCCCGCAGTCAGGTGACTCCCAAACTCCAAACTTCATTGCATACGTGACTGTTTGCATGAGGTCTGCCATTTGGCATGAACGTGTGAAAGAATGTGGGTTTATGGCATGCTATTGAGGCCATCTGGGCCTCACCATTTGGCTTGCGAGAGGAAGTAAGGCACAGCCTGTTACCAAAAGACAGAACAGGAGAATGCAGGAGACATTTAGAAATCAATATTTCTATACAGTCTTAGAATTGTTTTTCTTTCTTGCCTACTGTAATATACTCTGAAGTGTGGTGGGCAGCAGTGACCCTACCTGCCATGCTTCATTTCACCATCCAGTCTTGCCCCGTAGCCAGCATACTGGAGACTCTGATAGCTTCACGAACAGGGTACTTTATTGCTTCCAATTGGGAGTGAACAATTAAAAATGCAGAATGGTAATAAACACAATGGGAAGCTGCAACCATCACCAAATGCAATACCTAAGTGAGGCCCCTCCTACTCAGACTCACTCCAGCCAACTTTCAGTTTCTCTTCCCCTTCCTTCCAAGTCAATCTGGACAAAAACTCTCTGCACCTTTCCCCTTATATCTCTGTAATGAAAAGGGCTAGACTCTTTATTTTGGGGGAGGGGATAAAAGCTGGCAGTTCAGAGGAACATAGTAATAGATCAGTATAAATATAGTGCAGTGAGAGGGAAAGTATTGGCTGCAAGGGGCTGATGGAAGGGAAATGGTACCAGTGTAGAAATGTTAGGGAGATGCAGCAAAGGGCTTTTGCCTGGGCTTTTAATCAGATGTATACTGCAAGCATGTTTTACTGTAGAGAGAGACATTTTTTGGTTTTGTTTTAGTCTGCATGATGTAAATTGTGATTTTTAAGCTCCTTTGAGCCAAAAGAAAAGACAGGATATATTTATCTTTAATGAATAAAGAAGTGTGCATCCTTCCATCCAAATTGTATGCAAACTTGCTTGAACTGTGTTCTTTAAAAAAAGATTTGGGAGTAGATTCTGGAAAGATCAGAGGAAAGCAGGGAAAAACCTGTAAAGTGGGTGGTTATTAGATGTCATGTGGGGGTGCTCAAAGCTACAGTAAAAACATTTGAAAGGAGTCTTTCAGTCTAGATATTCTAGATTTCATCCTGGGACATTCGGGATGCCATCAGTGGCTATTAGCCACAAGGTATAGATAGGGGCTCTGGGGCAAGTGATGCTCTGTCTTCTTGGTGCTTGGGGGGGGTCAACAGTGGGAGGGCTTCTAATGTCCTGGCCCCACTGGTGGACCTCCTGGTGGCTCCTGGTATTTTTGGCCACTGTGTGGCACAGAGTGTTGGACTGGATGAGCCTTTGGCCTGATCCAACATTGGTGTCTCTTATGTTCTTATGCCAAACGTCATTGCAGTAGGCATGTTGCCAGAGGGACACTCTAGCATTCGGCCAGAAACTCTTATGGTACCATAGAGTTTTTTGGCTGAGTGCTAGAGCATCACCCCGGTGATGTGCCCAGCACAATGACATCACCTCTGGGTGATGTCATTGTGCTGAGCACGTTGCCCAATCCCAGACCTTTGGAGGTGGGGACCCTAAAATGGGCAACTCCCCACCCCCAGTGGGGGAATGGCACCCCTATGCTGTGCTTATTCTGAGTAAATTGCATGATCTTACTGAAGCTTTTCCTTTTAATAGAGAAAAAGAATAAAGCTGTTTGCCCCCCTAGCCGGAATCAAGAGTCAGACAACAAGATTGGGTACTAATGGACAGGGCCGGCTCGCTAGCTAGGTGAACTAGGTGCTCACCTAGGGCGCGCTGGCCCTCAGGGATGCCAGACTGCATTCCGCTCCCCCGCCAAAAGTCCCCCCACCGCCCTAACTGGGCGATTGTCGCTGCCATAGGAAGGGGCCGGGGCAGTTGGGAGCCGGTTGCTTCCCCTTTGCATGGCCAGTGCCTTTTCATGGTGCCATCGTGCACGGAGCGGCTCAAAACTGTAAGCATCAAGAATATAAAACTGCTATTTGCAGGGTCAGTGCCCCCCAATAAAGAAGGCCACCCTGGCCTAACTAGAGGCACTACAAAATGGCTGCCACTGACCCCCTAAAATGGCCGCCAATAGATCTACAAAATGGCTGCCCGAGACCCACAAAATGGCTGCCACTGGCCACACAAAATGGCCATCACCCCCAGCAAGAAAAAAGGCCACCAAAGCCCAGGTGGCAAAAAGGTGGGCCGCCGTATTTCCATGCCCTAGCCTGGCCCTAAAAGATGGAATCCCAACAACTTGGGGGGGGGGAAGAAGGCAAGTCCAGCCAAAGTAGCCAGCTGCGCCAGCAGCCACCACCCCACATGCATAGCCACGCCAAACTGAGATAGTGTGGGCCCAGAAAGGACCCCCGGCACAGAGGGGCAGCCCGGCAGACCAGCCACAGCCAGACCAATAAGGGAAGCCCCCCTCCCCCATGGTCTTGCCCTCGACTAGCATGCAAAGGAGGCAGGGAGACCTCTGCAGGCCAGCAACCCCAGACTGCCAGGCACTGCAAAAGCCCTATGGTCTTCGAACCCGCTGAGGGATCCGGCAGGGGGTAGCCAAAACTGCGACCCCCACCCAATCACGCCCTGTGCTGCCCGAGCCCGGGCCTACTACCACTGCCGGGCTCAAAGCCCCACACTCCACGCCGACAGGAGCCTCCTCCTCAGCGCTCCCTGTGCTGCGTTGCGTCCTCTGGGCTGCGCACTTTGGAGGTGGAGATATCTGGGTATCTGAAGAAGTGTGCATGCACATGAAAGCTTACACCCAGAATTAAACTTTGTTGGTCTTAAAGGTGCCACTGGACTCCTATTAAGAAGCTGTCAGAGACAATGGATCGTGACTAGTAAAAGAAAAGTGGCACCTCTGTGATCAGGCCATCTTTACGAAAAAAACTCAGAATGTCACCATCGTGAAACTGCATGATATTTATGAAGTCTAGACTTCTTACAGAAATTTTACTGTAGGAAACCTGTGATAAAATACCATGGGTGTTTCTCTTCAAAACAGAGGGGATGAAATTATTGTTTCCTGTAATAAAACTAGTCAAGAGTGATTTAGGAATGCCAACTTTGTTCCAGACAGAAGCTTGAAAAGGATTCAGTCACAGATACTCAGAAAGCTCACCGGCCCCCTGATCTGTCAATGTAAGACACAGACATAGATCTTGCGCCTCTTTGTGTTGATGGTGAATGGATTGGAGCTGCAAAGTGTCAAAGTTTCCATCAATTCTGGTCAGCTACTGAGGCATGTTTGCATGCTCAAACAGCGACCATTGTACATGCTGGGATCATTTTGTACTGGCCCTTTCCACCTGGACTCCCATTAGAGGGCATTTTTCTGAGTCATCTGAAGTGATTTTTCATATGATGTCTGAAGCTAGTGATTCCAAGGTATAACTGACAGATTAACCTGAACTCCCACATAAATAATATGATGTGTATAAGTGTGAATATACTCCAACATGTCCATTTACACCATTTTTTTGGACCAAACATTACTTATAACATTTGCATTTATGTTGGAAAAGAATGAAATCAAATAAGCTGGTTGAATTGCCAATTATGTCTTTGTTGTTGTGAATGCTTATATGTAATGCGAATGGTATTTAAATTGAAAAAAAATATTCAAAGAAATTTTTCCTTTGGGATGTTTGAAAGGAAAATTAAGCTTCAGATTCCAAAATAAACTTTGTGGTTTGTGGATTTTTTTTGGTCCTATAGGGACCAATCATTATGAAGGTAATGTAAATGATAATCTTTTATTAATAAGGTGAGTCTACTCTGAGCTTTATATGCTTAACTGCTTATTCTTCCTGAGGTCTGTGCACAAATATAAATTCCTTTCACTGTGCTGATATGTGTCATGTGAGATGTTTGAAACACTTGCTGGGAGAGAAACTGATTAAAACAAAACCAGTAGTGACATAACCTGATTGCATAGTTTTATAAGAGAAAGGCCTTATATGAATAGCTATCAAACAGCGCTGGTAGTATTTTAATCTTAATAAAGACTCAAGTTACTGAATAAATGTATTACTAGCAATTGATAAATGCAAGTAAGTACAGCAAAAAAAAAAGTGCTTTATGATATCAAGACTGATAAATGGGCTTTGCTGTAACTCAGGCTTTAACCGCTGTATCTAATTTTAAACATTGGTTTACTGGCACAGGGTTGCTGCTTCCAAGGCATGTTAACTATGGGAGAGCCATCTAAGTTCACAGGGTTGGGTCCCACTGAAATAATCTGCACATGCAAGAGTCTGGCAGTTCCCCTGCTTAGGATGTGGCTGGAACTGGGGAATTGCAACTCTGGGTTGCCACTGATCAGATTACAGAGATCAGTTCACCTGGAGAAAATGGCTGCTTTGGAAAATGTGCTCTATGGCATTATACCTCATGGAAACCCCTCCTCTCCCCAAATCCTGCCCCCCTCATGGCTCCACCCCCCAAATCTCCAGGTATTTCCCAACCTTGAACTGGCAACCCTACGCCTGCTGCAGTCCTCCAACTCCCCCCCTGTTGGAAGTTAATCAGACAGCAGGAAGATACATTTCAAGGGCATTTGGGGATGCGTCAGGCAGGGTGTGATTTAAAAAGGACCCAGCCCTCTTATTAGATGTAACAGTTGAATATTTTACACTTTCACAAGCTGTCTCTACTTGTTGGATATAACTGGCAAATTAGAATTTATGTTGTTGTTGTTGTTGTCGTTCAGTCACCCAGTCGAGTCCGACTCTTTGCGACCCCATGGAGGACATCACATCAGGCCCTCCTGTCTTCCGTCATCCTCCGGAGTTTGCTCAACTTCACGTTCATTGCAAATTAGAATTGATACAAACTTTATATAGGACAGTGATGGCGAACCTTTTAGAGACCGAGTGCCCAAACTGCGACCCAAAACCCACTTATTTATCACAAAGTGCCAACACGGCAATTTAACCTGAATACTGAGGTTTTACTTTAGAAAAAACCACTCATACATTAACTTAAAATGATCCAAACAAAGTTAGGAAAGCAATCCCAAATGCTTTCATTTACTTAAAATTATTTGGCAGAGAATTCGACACTTTAATGATGGTCTGGGCCTGGCTGGGGTGATGGCACGCGTGCCCACAGAGAGGGCTCTGAGTGCCACCTCTGCCACCCATGCCATAGGTTTGCCACCACTGATATAGGAGTTGAAGATCGTTTGTTTGTCTCCCCCCCCAAGCCCATTTCTCCTGGTCCAGAGAAGAGACATGTTTATTGTGATAATAATCTTTCTAGTATAATATTCAGGTTTTCATTGCATGCTTGCAAATGCTATAAATATATATA
>NW_015166087.1:0-259 GCF_001447785.1 Gekko japonicus
CAATTCCTAGAGCCACCTCTGTCACTTCCTTTCCCCCCCCCCTTACCGGAAGTGACATTGCCACAGCCAGCATCATGCCCCCTCCCAATCCCCACCCACAGCTCCCCCACTGGTTGCCTTGGGGCTAGTTACTGAAGCACAGCAGCTGAAAAAACACATGATCATCATCATACAGATTGCCATTAGAAACACATGAAAATGTGGCCACACTAAATCAGGCATGACATTGGGTGGCAAAAGTCTGGGGGGGGGGGGAAAC
>NW_015166087.1:411-2683 GCF_001447785.1 Gekko japonicus
CCCACTGAGGTCCCTGTCCTCCCCAGGCTCCACCCCCAAATCTCCAGGAGTTTCCCAACCTGGAGCTGGCAACCCTGCCCTCTGCTGGTGGCCAAGGGGGACCTGGCAACCCCATCCCAGTGCCTAAACTAGACACATGAAAAATGGGGGGAAATCTTTACAAAACATTGTCTTTTTCATACAGATGAATGAAATGTTTCTCAAAGCTTTGCCACAAACCACGAACCGAACCACATTTTCCCAGTTCGTGCCCATCTTTCGACCTCAATAGTCTGACTCCCTATAAGGCAGTTTTGTGATTATTTGGAGCAGGGGTGGAGTCGGAAAGCCTGCCAAGCACCTGGCTCCAGCAACATGGTGCCCCACCTGGCCTTCTAGGGATGCCAGCCTCCAGGTGGGGCCTGGGGATCCCCCAGAATTACAGCTTATTTCCAGAAAACAGAGATCGGTTCCCCCAGAGAAAATGGAGGCCTTGGAGGGTGGAGTCTGTGGCCCTGTGCCCCACTGCGGTCCCCGTCCTCCCCAGGCTCCACCCCCAAATCTCCGGGAGTTTCCCAGCCTGGATCTGGCAACCGTACCCCCCCCCCTCCATTCCCTGCCGGGGGCGCCCAGCAATCCTTCTTTCTACAAATACAGCCTCTGATTCTTTGTGGTTCTCCCTTGCCTGCTCCATCTTCCGGATCAAATGAGGCAAACATAAATATTTGAAAGTGCACACACAGCTGAGGCACAAACGAACATGAAAGAGGCAAAAAGCTGGTTTTGGCTTTCAGTTTTCTGAAGTCCCTTGAAGCTCCAAGTGAAAGTTAACAGTCAGATGCTCTCAGTTCTGACTCGAGAGGCAGACGGGAAGCTGTGCTAATATTTCCAGGATGTGGTATTTACTGGGATGGGGTGAGATAAAAAGGTAAAGGTTCCCTTGCTCGAAAGCCAGTCGAGTCCGACTCTAGGGTTGCGGTGCTCATCTCCATTTCAAAGCCGAAGAGCCAGCGCTGTCCGAAGACGTTTCCGTGGTCATGTGGCCGGCATGACTAAACGCCAAGGCGC
The DNA here is from genome assembly GCF_001447785.1 of Gekko japonicus. Classification (NCBI taxonomy): domain Eukaryota; kingdom Metazoa; phylum Chordata; class Lepidosauria; order Squamata; family Gekkonidae; genus Gekko; species Gekko japonicus. Next base: position 1,459 of record NW_015166087.1, read on the forward strand.
ACGGAACACTGTTCCCTTCCCACTGAAGTGGTACCTATTTATCTACTTGCAATTTCTTGCTTTCGAACTGCTAGCTTGGCAGGAGCTGGAACTAGAGACGGGAGCTCACTCCGTCATGCGGCAACTCGGGTCTTGAACTGCTGAACTACTGACCTTCCACAGCCTGCAGTTCAGCGTCTTAACCGCTTGAGCCACCTCAGCTCCTTTAAGATGGGATGAGATACAAGCCAAATAATTAAATGTAGGGTTTGGTTATCTAATTCTGTCTACGATGACTATGACACTTGCAGTCTGATCTATGTGCGCTTTACTCAGCATCATGTCACATTGAGTTTTGTGGCGCTTCCTGCCGGGTTAGCACGCATAGGAACATAGACTTGCTGTGTCTGAAGCTGATATGTCATTGAAGATTTCCATGCTCTTATAAAGTTTAACGGAATACCCAAATTTATTATTCTGTCATCAGTTCCTTATGTTTCTTTTGATTCTGCATGATAGTGCTGCTTACTAGATTCTGTTTACAGATAACAATACTTTCCTTCTGTTTACTCTAACATTGGTGTTTTCTATCATCAACTTTTATTTTCCCTAGAGTTGCCAACCTTCAGGAGGGGCCCATAGATTTCCTGGAATTACAACTCATCTCCAGACTACGGTGATCAGTTCCCCCGTAGAAAATGGCTGCTTTGGAGGGTGGACTGCATGACCTTGTACCATGCTGAGGTCCCTCCCCTCCCCAAACCTCGCCCTCTCCAGGCTCCACCCCCAAAATCTCCAGGCATTTCCCACACTGGAGTTGGCAACACTAGGTCCCCCTTTCAAGATCTCAGTGCTGGAGGGAAGAGAGCAGGGCTATTTTGGGGCAGGAATGACACATGCACAGGAACGGAGTTCTGGCTGGCTCCCGACTTGGCCACGCCCAGCAGAAACTCATTAGCATAATAGGCCACACCCAACAGCAGGAACTCATTAGGATTGGCTACATTAGGGGTGTGTGTCCTAACATGCAAAGGAGTTTCTGCTACAAAAAAAGGCCCTGGGTTTTGACAACAAACAAGGTAAACAAAATAAGAAGCAAAAGGTAGGTGTGGCTGGATGACCACACTTCTGGTAACATGGGGGTGCGGGCTAATGTGGGAATGAGCTGTGCTGTCAGGGGTGTAGCCCAATATGCGAATGAGTTCCTGCTGTTGGGTGTGGCCTATTATGCTAATGAGTTCCTGCT
>NW_015166087.1:3733-9403 GCF_001447785.1 Gekko japonicus
CTCCCTCTTCTCCTGCCTCCTCCTGGCTGAATGAGGGCTGGAAGCGGGGCGGCCGGAAGCAGGGGGCAGGGCTTCGTCATGTGCCCCGCCCCCCGCACCTCACCCGAGGGAACTGCGATCCCCCGCGATCCCCCCCGAAATGACCTCTGCAGAGAGCATTTCGCCTGCAGAAAAGGGCTGCTTTGGAGGGTGGCCTCTCTGGAACGATGCCCCACGGAGGTCCTTCCCCTCCCCAAATCCCACTCTCCCCAGGCTTCACTGGCCATTTCCCCAGGAATTCCCAACCTTGCAGTTGGCAACCCTGCCCTACTGTGATGCACAGCTGCTACCAATCAGGGTGGAGATGATCTTAAAATGCACTTCTTCTTTTTTTTGGCCATTCATATAACCAGCTGCAGAGTCTCGATTTTGCCGCAAATCTCCAGACAGACAACCTTAACTGGCAGGTAACGCAAATCGCCAAAGCTTTCTGGCTTTCTCCTCCCAGCCTATAAAATTCAGGCAAAGCATCTCAGCACCGGTGTGATGGAGTTCCCAGCTGCTCAATCCCACCCACATCCGAAAGAGCCGTCTGGAAACAGGCAGGCACTGGTGCAGCCCATCCCCATCCCCTGCACAGCCTGGCTTGGCAGAGGCTTGGGAACTGAATGAGAGCGGGTATTGTCACATTGGAAAGGCAGCTATGCCGGTTCTACTACAAACCAAATAATTTATCATTGGCCAGAGGAAGTAAACTTATAAAAAGTACAATAACTGAATAAAGTTCCGTTCACTTTCTGTAATGGATGCTGATCACAGTTTTTAAAAATGTATTCCTTCTCTTAATGGTATCACTCATGGTGCAGGTCAGCAGTGTACCTCTGTGCCTGAAGGCTCTATAGCACCACCTTCTGGTGACACAACCACATTGCCTGACAAGCCACAATCCCACATTCCACTCTCAGAAGCGTTGAACAGAAACGACCGCTTTTTCATCATTTCATATAAACAGAAACAGCAGCTCCACATCAGAAGAATTATGTTTCCATCCACTTGAAAGAGTCCTTACTGTTATTAATTAGATTATTATTCAGTAACTGGTATAACACGCCTTTCCACAGCAAAAGTAAGATGTGCAACATCATTTCACAAAATGTGGTGATTTACAGTTTCATATTATACCAGTTTGTGTGCTTACCAGATCGTTAAAAGCGTTTGAAAAATAGGGGCTTTGCCCTGACCTGGATAGCCCAGGCAAGCCCGATCCCATCAGATCTCAGAAGCTCAGCAGGGTCGACTCTGGCGAGTACTTGGATGGGAGACCTCCTTGGAATACCAGCAGTTGGGAGGGTGGGGGAAGGCTTTACGCAGCCACCTCTCTCTGAATCTCCTCCAGGCCCACAGTAGGGGTCAGTCACCAGAGGTCGCCATGACTTCCAGGTGCACCCACACTCACAGACACATGCACATACAAAAATACAGAAAAAGAAAAATAGTGGCTTTATCCTGCCTTGCAAATACCTTATTTGGAAGAAAGTTCCATAGTCCTGGGTCACTGTCAGGTTGCAATCACATTTTGTGGGTCCCCGGGCAGACAGTTCCCAGCCCTCCTTTTCTAGCACTGTGTACTCAATTTCTAAGCAATGTACAGAGTTCAGAGTAGTAGCAACCTTCTCAGTGCTCTGGGACTGGAATGACAACCCCTGGGACTTCCAGAAGCATTCTGGGATTATTATTCCACTCTGAGGGCTGTCATTCCAGTCCCAGAACACCTCTACTACTCCCAGGGCCGTCAATTCACTCTGGGGGCTGTCATTCCAGTTCCAGAGCACTGAGCCTATTCCCAGGGGCTGTTATTCCAATCTGTGACCTGTCATTCCAGTCCCAGAGTACAGATTCTCTTCCTAGGGACTATCATTCCACTGTCCCAGAGTACAGATTCTCTTCCTAGGGACTATCATTCCACTGGGAGTGTGTCATGCTAGTCCCAGAACAGAGATTCTATTCCTAGGAACTGTCTTTCTATGCTGGGGGGCTGTCATTCAAGTCCCAGAATAAGCTGTCTGGGCCCAAAGACCTTAATGGAAATCCCATTCTGCATATTCTTTGCAACTTTTTTTGTGCTGCAATGGATTTCAGTGAAGCCCATGCAAGTCAATGGACATTCCCGGTTCTCATTATCTTCAATGGGCCCAATGGGCCTTCAGGCTTCTCCTATTGTTTCCAGTGTGCAATCCTGCCATTCCTTTTAGTACAACACAGTGGGTTACCCCTTTGAAACTGTACCACACCATTTTAAGTAACAGCAAAATGAAGAGGGTGAACATGTACAGGGTGCACATTCCTTGCCAATGATCTCTCTGGGCTGCACACAGGGCAAAAGGAAATTTTAAAAGGCCTCTGATCTGCATGCTCCCCCCCAATCTTGTTCATGCAGATGGCTTACAATATAAAAATGAAATGGAAATCGAAAGCTTAGGAGTAGCTGAAGCAGTCCTTCCCTTCACTACCATGGTAAAAAAACATCCTGTTCTCAATCAAGGACATATAGATCCAAGTAAAATAAAATAGAGACACACTTTCCCCCAAAATGTAAATTGGAGCCAAGCAAATATGTTGGACCCAACAGAGGCTTCATTGACTGTGAGTGGAGCCAGCCAGGATTAAGGACTAAGTCTGGCTGTGGGTGGAGCCAGCCAGGATTAAGGCTATACTTTCTTTTCCAACAGTCACCAAGCATATTCAAGGATTGATATGTTTTGGATATCAAAAACCTTAGTTATTAATCTAGAGAGTGCAAAGATACAACAGAAAACCCTTGCAGACCTTACCGTTTACAATATCAAGTGCTCTTCAGCTTTCTAGCCAGCTGGATAGACAAAAATGGCCACCTTCCCTAGACCTCAGATCAGAGGTCTGTCTCTCCTGATGGATCCAGCTGCAAGAGACCTCTTCCTGTGGCAAGGAATGTTATCAAATCTTTTTCCCCGCTGAGGTAAAGTCAGAGATCTATCTTCCTCAAGACTAGCATTTGACTCCTCTGTGCTGGGAAAAGAGGAGGGGGAGAAGGGGGACGTTTATCCTGCGAGCTCAATTAGCATTTGTAAGAAAGTGAGCCCAAAGGAAAGTTTTAAACTCAATATTGCCAGGCACTGGTTGGCTGGGGAAGGCTCAGTCTCCCCTGGAAAAATTTGGGAAGGCTCGGGCCCCTGAGCCTCCCCCAGTTTTTTATGCCAATGAGCTCTCCCACTGCCCGCATCCCTTTTCCTAGTGGCACTGAGCCATGAGTGAAGCTGTGGGACACAGTTGAGCGCTGGCAAATAAGTCAGGGTTTGTTGTTGGGGGTTTTTTACATCAGTGGGCCGTTCTGGAAGCCCTGGACCCTGGCAGCTGCACCACCTCAAAGTCTGCCCACACCGGCTGTTAAGTCCAGCGCTTAACAATGAGTCAGAGAGTGATTTCAGCAAAACTCAGGTTTATTCAGCTCGATAATCAACTTCTCCAACACGGTACAACTCCTCATAGCCCGAACAGCTTGTCCATTTCAGCTGCACGCGCATATCAAGCCTGCGTCCGCACTCGTCCGAGCCTCCCCCGCCAGTGAGTTTGCCAAACTTGGCAACCCTAGCCCTCCCCCCTTGGTTGTTTATGCCAATGAGCTCTCCCACTGCCCGCATCCCTTTTCCTAGGGGCACTGGGCCATGAGTGAAGCTGCGGGCACAGTTGAGCGCTGTCAAATAAGTGAGGGTTTGTTGTTGGGGTTTTTTTACATCAGTGGGCCCTTCCGGAAGCCCTGGACCCTGGCAGCTGCACCACCTTCCTTTGCACTTCAGCTGACTTTACAAGAAATCCAGCTTGTACCTGCAGCAGAGCATTTTCAGGTGGTTTTGGGAGAATATCACACCAATGCACAGATCCCAGGAGCCAGAACTGGAAGACCCTGTCCGTAGGTCTACTCTGCCTTGCTGCAGGAAGCTGGCATGTTCCCCCCTCCCACTGTGCCTGATACTCAAAAGGCAATTGGGTTGCCAAAAAAGGGCAGGTTCTTCCTTTAACAACAGCTTGATCTTCAGAAATCAGCAGGTGAAGCTTTTCAAAAAAAATGAGTTTTTTGTTTGTTTATTTTTAATCTTCAGCTATTGTTGGCAAAATGAGTCAACTAGCCAAGAGCTGCTGGGAAAAAGTGAAACAGACACAGTATTAAAATGCAAAATTATTCTAATATAAGTTGTGTATTAATAAAAGTTCATGAAAATATATGATACATAGAATAACATAGCAGAATCTCATAATACAAAGGTCAAGCAAGAAGGACACGGAGTCCAAGAAAACCAATCCAGAGGGATCGAAAAACATCAGAAGTTAAAGTCAAAACTCACACGAGGATTCCGGATATGCAAGCCTTGTTTCAGCACACTTCATCAATACTGTGTCTTTGTATATACACGCTGTAATCCTTCTTGTGCATTCTCACTGCTGAAGGCGAAAAGTGAAAGATGTTAGAAGTGGAGGACTTGGCGCTTTCTCCTGTCTCAGACTTGAGAAGATGGCACCAAAGAGTTTAGACAGACAGAGAGGTCAGGACACACAGAGCATCCTTTCCTTCCTGCTCTCTGATCCTTTCCTTTGAAGTAGAATGCTACTCTTAGGGGCAATTTCCTCTGCTTCCGCTCCCACGCTCTCTTCTCTCCTCCATGCACGAAGAAGCTGCTTGATCTCCATCTTGCACCATGGAGGCTGGACATCCGTTCAGCATCCAACACCATCTAGTTAGTTAGAATAGGCAATCTATATCTATTTCTTACCTGCACTCTCAACCATGTATGTCCTTTAATAAATGTTACTTAGTTTTTTAGAACTGACTGTTGACTCTGTGTGACTTTGTAAGTCTGCCACACCAAGCACCAGTGTTCCCTCTAAGCTGAGTTAGTGTGAGCTAGCTCACAGTTTTTTAGCCTCCAGCTCACACATTTTTATCCTAGCTCAGGAAGGATGGCTCCAGAGCAAACTAATTTATGCAGTAGCCACATTGCTTGCTCCCAACTTTAATGCCGGGAGCTCACAAAGTAGGATTTTTGCTCACAAGACTCCATAGCTTAGAGGGAACATTGCCAAGCACCAAGCTTTGCTGCGTTTAAGCCTTTGTGCACTCTGCTATTTTTCCGTGGTTCCCTGGCAGTACCTAATCCAGAGAGTCCAACCAAAAAAACCTTTAAATTAGGGTGTGGTCTGGAGCAATGCTCCCTCTAAGCTGTGGAGTCTTGCGAGCAAAAATTCTACTTTGTGAGCTACTGGGATTAAAGTTGGCTACTGCATAAATTTAGTTTGCTCTGGAGCCATCCTTCCTGAGCGAAGACCAAAATGTGTGAGCCAGAGGCTGAAAAACTGTGAGCTAGCTCACACTAACTCAGCTTAGAGGGAACACTGGTCTGGAGTTCTCCCAGAATTACAACTGATCTTCCGACTACGGGTTCTCCTGGGGGAAATGGCAGCTTTGGCGGGAAGCCTCTATAGCAGTGTTTGGATCATCTTAAGTTAATGTATGGCCAGGGTCTGGCTTACCTAAGGGACCGCCTTTCCCCATATGTTCCCCCAAGGGCACTATGGTCGAGGAGTCAACATCTCCTGGAAATTCCAGGCCCCAAAGGTATTAACTTTGCTGTTACTAGAGCCAGGGCATTTTCGGTGGAG
>NW_015166087.1:9860-10748 GCF_001447785.1 Gekko japonicus
AAGAAAGAAAGAAAGAAAGAAAGAAAGAAAGAAAGAAAGAAAGAAAGAAAGAAAGAAAGAAAGAAAGAAAGAAAGAAAGAAAGAAAGAAAGAAAGAAAGCTTGGGTCCAGGGGCACCTTTGAGACTAACAAAGATTTATTCAAGGTATAAGATTTCATGTTCAAGCACACTTTGTCAGATGTCTGACAAAGTGTGCTTGCACACCAAAGCTTACATCAGGAGCAAAACTTTGCTGGTCTTAAAGGTGCCCCTGGACCCAAGCTTTGCTCTGAAACAGAGGCTGTGTACCAGGGACACAGGGAAGGGGGGTGGGTGGGATGTTCAGGTTTCCAGTCTGTCATGTAGCATCAGGCCAAGTGCCCCATCTTGAAACTCCAAATTAAAAAGAAAATCGCCTGGGAAAGCAAACACAGTAACGGTGGTAAAAGACATTGCACGTTTTAAAAGAAATCTATACAAAAACTAAGAATAGCACGCAGACACCAGCACCTCTGATTTGCGACAGATTTGGCAATTAGATTCAGAGCCTTCTCCGTCTCCGTATTGTTGCTTCTTTCTTCTCCCCTTCCGCTTGCATCCCACATGTCTAACTTCTCTTGCCTCCAAGTGGTCTCCATCGCGCAGTCTCCCCCCTTCTATTATCCACGCAGGTGCCAGGAACCTGGTTCCTTTTGCGCCAGGCAAACAACGGGAGGGATTTTGCTTGCACGCAGCGCCATCTAGAGGCCAGTATTGTGACCTGTCTCAAAGAACTGGCTGACTGCTCCTTTACCATAGCAGTGGGAAACCGAAGGTTTTTTTGTCTGCTAACCAATCAGATCTAATAATGGGGTTTCACTTATTGACCAGCTTGTGTATGTGTGTGTCTGTGTGTGTGTGTGGGGGGGG
>NW_015166087.1:11049-11266 GCF_001447785.1 Gekko japonicus
GCAGAAGAAGAGCTAGATTCAAGAACAGTAGCACCTTTAAAAAGGCAGAGGTTTCCCTTGCTCGAGAACCAGTCGAATCCGACTCTAGGGGGCGGTGCTCATCTCCGCTTCCAAGCTGAAGAGCCGGCGCTGTCCGAAGACATCTCCGTGGTCATGTGACCGGCATGACTAAACGCCAGGGCACACTAAATGCCGTTACCTTCCCACTGAAGCAGTA
>NW_015166088.1:0-1745 GCF_001447785.1 Gekko japonicus
CCATTCAGCCAGCAGCAATGCTCTTCGCAAACCAGATCACTTTTAGCTTGGGTGCATAGTTGCTCTGAACTAGTGTCATTCTCTCCATGATATTGTTGGATAGCCCAATCTGTGACAAAAAAGAAAGTTTTTTTTTCAAACAAAAATGGCAATGATATTGCAACCAACTGAACCTGCAAACAGCAATAAACTGCCAAGAAAAGAAAGATTTTGAGGTCTTTGGAGAATATTTTGAGGATCCTGAATATGCTCCAGCATTTGCAAAAAGTTGTTTGCTTTACCATAGATTTCTGTCAACCCTAGAGAGTCCCATGATCTCATTTCCAGTTTAAAATGGGAGAGGTATCTGTATACCAGCTTGACACCGGCATGCCAGTCCTCGCCCCAATTGCTCCTAGGGCTTGCGGGTTTCAGCCTGGCAACCCTAGTTCATGGCCAGTACTATGGACTGTGACTTAAAGGTTTTAAGTAACTGCAGCAAGGGAGAAAGCAAAGCACTCAGCTTAGATGGCACAAGCTGGCAATCATCTTCCCACAGCTCCCCCTCCTCCTTGTATTGTAAATTAACTCCTCTAGCAACCTACTGGGCATAGGGTGGAGAAAATAATCTTTTAAGGCAAGTAGAAAGTAGTTTATTTCCTGATTCCGGACTTACCCTGCTGCATACATATATACACAATGCCCTGAAATTTCCCTCATTTCCCTTGCAATCCTGAGAAGTAAGTTTTACATCGAAACTTCCAATGAAAGCCTAAAACCAGGCAACCTAAGTAGAGAGTTTCTTGATTAGGGAGGATAGTGACACCTATATATCTCCCACAGCCCATTTCACTCTTCACCTATCAGACAAAATAGCATGGCATAACATTTTACTCATTGTATTAGGTAAACATTTAGTGTATAATGTCCTTCCCTATTTGTTCATATTGCTAGATTTATATTCACCTTTCTGACTATAATATGGTTTTATCACTACTTTGCCCTCCATTCTTCCTCACACTGACTTCCAACATAGATTTTTAGGAGTTGTCCTGGCTTTGACTTTGCTGAACCTCTCTCCCAACATTCCTACCTCCCCCCCACCCAGTTTGTTTTCTTCTCTCTCTGGGCGGTGTTGCCAGGGGCACTGCCTTTACTCTTGGGTAGCCCCAAAGCAGGGGCACCCCACTTTCTAACCTGAACCAAATTCCCCCAAAGCCAAGCACTCTCAGCTTGAACCACAGAGACAGGCTGCACGTACACTGCAAAAAGGGATTTCATATTCAGGTGACAATAAGGCAACCTCAGGGCAAACTTCCAGTCTTCCCCCTCCACCCAGCAGAGATATGCTTATGGAATAACAATGGGTTCCACCAGGTGAAGTATCTACATTTCTAAAAGCTATTCAGAGGCCACCTGGTGAATAGTCCTGTCTCCGGAACCTCACCCAGCCCTTTTTTGTGGCATCTCATGTCTGTGTGTGAATTCTCTGTCCGTCCTTGCTCCATCCCTCAGGATACCAAAATAAACCAATCAAGCATTCAAATTATTAACGATCCTTCCTGACGCTAATCAGGGACCCATCTCCCATCTTTTGTTTGTATCTGGGAACCTATTCAACTGCCTAGTAGAAACATTAGTGGTCAGAAAATCCATTCAACTAGCCCTAGTAGTCACCCAGCACCTGGCTGATTTAATCAAGGCTTTTGTTAAGCCTGACTCTGCCTCCCTGGAACTTCATTGGTCACATCCAGGCCTTGCCCATC
>NW_015166088.1:9824-11117 GCF_001447785.1 Gekko japonicus
GGTCCCTGCCACACGGCAGGGAATTAGGTGCTAGTACCGCGGCTAAAGTGAGCCGCGGCAAAGTTGGGACGGCGCGGCGGGATCTCACAGATCCCCCGAGCCGCGTCGCAACGCTCCCCGGCACGATCAGATGCCGGGGAGAACGCAGCGGTGGGAAGGGGAGCCTGGCGAACTGCGCATGCTCACACATGCGCAGTTCGGCCAGGAGCCGGGGATGCGCCGGCGCAAGGACGCGCCGGCGATCCCACGGCCAGCGTTGCTGCGGCCCTTCGGAAAGAACCACCTCGGGAGGTGGTTCTTTTTTGCCGTGGAGCAACGCTGGAAGGGACGGAAGCGGGACGGATCCGGCACGCTCCCCAGATGTTGAGGTGGGATCGTGCCGGTTTGCTCCGCCCCCGTTCTGTCCCGCTCCCGGCCCAAATGGGCTCGTATGAACGGGGCCTGAGACTCCTTTGGATAGTGAAGGGCAGGGTATAAATCCAATCTCCTCTTCTTCTTAAAACCATTATTTACTGGGGTTACTTGGAGTAATACATCTCAACCTACCAGAACTGAAGTGCACCTAGGAAACTCCAGCAAAAACATAAGCCAAATTGGCTAATCTTTCCAACTGAGAAGTGTTGCCAGGACAATGATGTGTTGGAAAAAGAGGTGCTGGATTTCTCTAAAGATTTACCAAGGGCTGAACAAAAACAGATAACAGATAGGTTGGAAGTGATAAGAGCTAGAAGTGCACCTAGGAAACTCCAGCAAAAACATAAGCCAAATTGGCTAATCTTTCCAACTGAGAAGTGTTGCCAGGACAATGATGTGTTGGAAAAAGAGGTGCTGGATTTCTCTAAAGATTTACCAAGGGCTGAACAAAAACAGATAACAGATAGGTTGGAAGTGATAAGAGCTAATCTACTTGAAATTACCTCAGAACTCCCTCAATCATGAACTCCCCCATATTTGGAGAAACCAGTAACCACCGTTACAAAGGAAGTCCCAAAAGAGTCTGCTCTACTATCGAGAACTAAGATAATACAAGCTTTTGTTCATATTCCCCTTTCAGAACCAGAAGAGCTTACCTCCTTTAGTGGCGAAAACCAAGAAAATCTAAATACATTCCAAGAAACAAGTGAAAAATCAAGGGGAATTAATAACTGTTGTATTTGTCTGGAGGACAACAGTTTAATAGAACAGATCAACCCTATTTTATAGAGAGTTCTTTTTCTAAGGTTTTTTTTAACATTGTTTGTATATTGCTTTTAACTTCTTAATATTGTTTTTAGATTGCTTTTATACGGGGGG
>NW_015166089.1:0-2443 GCF_001447785.1 Gekko japonicus
AACACCAAGTTGTTACTTCAAGAGTTTCTCAGGATCCTGCACCAAAGGCTATTTGCAGCCCAAGGGCATCCAAGTCTTCCCTTAAGTCTCTTTCTAGAAGTTAGGGTGCAAATCCCACCCAAATGATTCCGTTCCAGATCCTTTTTGTTTTCCAACCGCAAGCAGTTTATAGCAGGTGCCCTTTTGAATTTCAGCTGGTTTAATTTGCAGGATGCTGATATTCCAGAGGTCGTACTAACTCACATGGCAATGCTTTGGGTGTTTTGTGCCTTGCTCACGCTCATCCTGCAGCAAAAGTTATAAGGACCAGTTTCTGTGCCAGTTTATTCTGCAAAACATCCACCAAACTATAGTTTATAAGGAAAATAAATATCCAGTGAGCCTTGGTGGAAAGTTTATTGTGGGATTCACTAAGACTTATTGAGAGTAGTACAGCACACAGGGTACTGCAAACATTGTGATTATACAGTGTCCTTGTTGCTGTGCCATCAAGAACACTACAGCAGTTCCTGCATCAATGAGCATGTAGCAAATGTTATAGGAAATGTCACAGAGTGTAATAAACCTGTTCTAAAACACTATTCTACTTCAGTGTTCCCTGAGATCAGTAGCTGGTGTTGGAGGATTGAGTTTAAAGCACAGCTACAAGTACCTACTGCTGATTAGGGAAAGGCAAAAACTCAGAGTTATAGTATGCATTATTTATTTATTTGGCTTCACCTCCTGTCCACAAAGGCTCCTCCAAAGAAAGCTGGAAGGAATTGTAGACCCTCTGGGAAATAGAGACCTGATTAAATGGAGCTGCTTTATGTGTTGTGATTTACATGGGGCTACTTTTCCACTGTGGATCAGTGAACGACCATCTGTTTTTCATGCAGAAGATCTCAGGCTCAGTCCCCAGCATCTCTAGGAAAAGGTCCAGCTAGAAGGTGATGTGAAAGACCTCTAGCCAAGTCCCTGGAGAGCCACTGCCTGTTATAATAAACAATACTGACCTTCATGGACCAATGGTCTGATTCAGTATTAGGTGGCTTCATGTATGTTCATTTGTGTGTGTTCATATCCTGGCTCTAAAGCCTAAGAACATGTTGTGCTGTCCCAGGTAGGTTCCATCCAGACTCAGACTTTGAAGTTACAGGTTGCTGCCAAGAATCCTATGAGCAAAATAATAGACTACTATTTTGCCTTCATGTTTTTGAGCTCATAACCATAATTACCACATTCTTATTTTTTGTTTAAATTTTCATAAAACACTATTCTTTCCCACACTGGCTTGCAATGTCATTCTCTTCTCTTCTATTTTATTCTCACAACAATAACCCTGTGAAATAGGTTAAGGAGAAAGGGCCCACAGTCCTCCAAAAAGCTTCCATGCAACAGTAGGGGTTTGAACCTGGCCTAGCCTAACACTCTAACCATTGCACCACACTGCCTCTGAGCACATCACTGTTATGTATGGTGTACTTCCCCCTTGTCTCATTTCACTATTTTGTTATCATGCTGGACATATTTTAGAACCCTGCATTGCTTGCCTGTTTTTTAAAAATATGGGATACACACATTTGAAACCCTTCGATACTCAGTCAACCATGCACCAAGAAAGGGTATAACCCCCCACCCCTCCTCCATCTCTTGCTCAACATGATTCAATTAAAGTCAATGGATGGGTGGAGGAAGTAACTGGCCCAAACAACTCATTAGTTTTCATATACCTTCCATGTCCATCTGGCTCATTAAATTTCATTGCAGCCATAATATCCAAGCAGCCTGTAGAGGAGGAAAATGCTATGTTGGAATCAAGAATAACAGGGAAAGAAGCCACACCAACTGGTTAATTGCATAGCATGAGTGGAGAGTAATTTCGCCAACCATGTTCCATATCTGTTGTTCCTGAAACTATGGGTAAATGGAGAGTAGGGGAAGTACAAAGGAATAACCTGATATGTATCCAAGGTCTTGATAGGTAGGCTGAAGAGCACAGAAGATTAGATCCTTGCTCTGCCTTAGTCTAAATCAATGTATTCCTGGAGAATGGTCCAGCACCTTTCTCTGGGTGCCAGCATCCAAGATCCAGCAGGCCTGCCTAATTGAGCTACGATTTCACACCTCCTGAAAGCCACAGAGAAAACATCCCGTAAAGAGCAAATGTTCAGCTCCCACACAGCAGATGCTCTTTGTGGGGATGGAGCCACATGACAGTGACCAGATGTCCTTCATCCTGTGCGGGCCTTGCTTCCTCCTGAGCCCATTGCAGAACCTTGCTGCCTGCTGAGTCCATTGCAGAATAAATAGGAGTCCAGGCGACTCTGCTTGTTTTGTGTCCTACGTCAGAAAGGTTTGTGAATCCACCCCAGAGGCCATTGTGTCATCTTCATCCCAGATGAGCTTGTCATCCAACATCTATTTGTTTGCTTTAACCGTGGCAGGAAACTAAATAGGGAAA
>NW_015166089.1:4497-4660 GCF_001447785.1 Gekko japonicus
ACATGCAACCAGCCCCTCCCCCTGCTCCCAGCAGCCCCAGGCCACGAGGAGCAAGAAGCCTTTCTTTCTTTCTTTCTTTCTTTCTTTCTTTCTTTCTTTCTTTCTTTCTTTCTTTCTTTCTTTCTTTCTTTCTTTCTCTCTCTCTCTCTCTCTCTCTCTCTCT
>NW_015166089.1:5106-11328 GCF_001447785.1 Gekko japonicus
CAAAACAGTCCAGTGGCACCTTTAAGGCCAAGGTTTATTCAGGTACAAGCTCTCCCTCCTCTGATCTGTGCACGCCCCCCCCCCAATAGCTAGCAATCCAAAACAGTCCAGTGGAGCCTAAGCAGTGGGTGTTGCCTTCTGTCACACTTTCGGTGATGGCAGGGGGTGTGGTCTATGCAAATAAGTTATGCTAATGAGCTCCTGCACCTCTTTTTCTACAAAATGACCCCTGCTAGCATTTATTTTCCACCATTGGCTCCAAACTGTACCAGCACAATTGACAAAACTTTTTTTAAAAAACTATCTTCTGTAAAAAGATGCTTGTACTAGAAATACAAGCAAACTATAAATCATTATCATCATTGTCAAGAAGTACTGAAAAATTCCTGGTGTGTTGTTTTTGCCTGCATTATAGAAGGCAACCAATAATAGGCTTGTTTATAAAAGAAAGGAAATAGGCAGGCAAGATAAGGTTTCCCAAAAATCTCCAGGAAGGTGTATTCAGACTGGAGGACAGCCAACAGGGCTGGGGCATTTTTTTGAGTACAGTAGATAAGCCAGATCCATTCTGTGTGATGCTTTTGTTAGCATGAGGATACTGACTGATTTTTATTTGAAAATATATATTGTTATAAATTATACACACACACACACACTTTCCAAGTAGCTTGCAATACAAATATGAATTTAAAACAGATCATCATTACAAGACTGAAACAATTAACAATAGCAAAATAATAATCTGCAACAAATCACTCAAATAACCACAAAGAATGATAGATAAGAATTAAAATTCCAAGATATGAAAGGGAACTAAAACCCTCAGATTTCTATATCTAATAGTAAAATGGCTGGCCCCTCTGTGGGTGACATAAGCAGTAAAATGAGGCCATCCACAGCAAGCAGGGTTCTCTGCAAATTTAGGGGGCGTCCCAGGTACGTAGAAAAATACAACTTTGTAAATTAGCCAAAAAAGGGGGGGATCCAAAAAGGCGTGATGTGAACGGAATATGGCCAAGAGGCATGGAATGTTGAAAGTAATTGAGAGAAGGGAGAGGGAATTTGGGAAACTGGTCCAACAGGGACAACTTTGTGAAACATTTGCCCCTTCTTTGAAAAGTCCAGAGCCTATTAGGGGCAGGAGCATTTGGTGCCAGCCAAGGGGGGAAAGCCAAAGGGCCCTTGACCTTTGTCCATGTTTTGAGGTGCACTAGCAAGAACAACAGCATCATGCAAACCGGGAATGAGGCATCTTGTCGCCAAGAGACTAGGTTGGTTGACCACCAGACCATCAGTAAGGCATCTGAACCAAGCCAACACCATTCAGCACAGTGATTTGAGTTCTGATCCAATCTGATCCAACCTGAAGACCATCCCAATATCTAAGAGGAAGGGTAATGAGCACTCATCTTGCTCTTCTCTCCTTATGTTTTTGATTTGCTTGTGGTATTATTGTATAACTTCTGTTGCTACCCCCACATTGGCTCCCTCTTTGGTGTTTGAGAAAAGTATAAATATAAATAAATATGTAAATATGTAAAATACATAAATAGCTGTTAAATGGAAAACAATAGAAGGAGGAATTAGCTGCTCAAGCCCTGATGGTTTATAAAATGGGGGGGGGGATATATAAGACATTAACCCATCCTGTACTTCCCTGTTGGTCCCCAGCTTGTATATTTATATGTTGTGTATGTTTATATATCTCATCCAGCACACCATCCATAAGACTCGGCTTGCCAGAAGCCAGGGCTTTTTTTGGGGGGGGGCGCGTCTTTGTACTCTCGCCCAGGCAGAAGACTGTTGCCAGAGCTGCCCGGGGAGCTCTGCCTTGTTCCCTCCCCAGTCGTATTCAGGCACAACCTTAAAATGGTTCTGCTTCAGAAGGCTTTGGCATTTGGAATGCTGCTGATAGTTTTGTATACTGGAACTCTGTTTCCTTTTTATCTTCTGGCCAGTCCTTTGTTTGTTGGGGGGGGGAAGATTTGTTTTATACTGTTTTATCTTGTGTGCTGTTTTAAAACTTGTTGCAAGCTGCCCTGTGGGTCTACTTTGGATGGAAAGACAGAAGGCATAAATGCTTTTTTGGACAAATAATAAGTAAAATACTTCAGGGAGATGCTCATATTCTCCTTCTACAGTGTCTTCAATGTGCTGCAGTCTCAGTTCAGGAAGACAGGCAAACTCTGTTGCCATGGGATGTCTAGGGAGGCCTTGCAAGCCAAGGCTGTGTCAACTCATTGCGGTTGCGCTGCTGTTCAAGTGACCTTCACTTCCACTTCCAGTTACCACATGCTGCAGAGCAGTTGTGAAGATGCAGTGTGTGGCTGAGCAGCATGCATGCTAGAGGCTGTGTGGAACAGCTGTCAGGGTGCATTCTTTATGCCCTAGTGAATAGCATATGTGCAAGCCTAATTTTGGTAATCCTAATTTTTCAGCACTTTCAGGAACTGTTTGAATTAGTCCTCCTTGTCGGCTAGCCCTTGAGTCGAATGACACTGGAGGAAATGTGTTGCGTTGACCTTGTGACATCATGATGCTAGGTACTCATCTTGAGTGAACCCCAGAGTGAGAACATACTTCATTTTACTAGGTAATGGTATGATCCTGGAGAATCCTTTATTTTTTTCTTCCTGATTGCAATTCTTTGGGAGGGAGGAAGTGGTGAGTGGATATACCATGCACAGCTAATCACTTAAGGAAACAAAACTAAGTTCTGAAAGCTGCAGCAGCCTTTTGAAACCAGTTAAATAAGGGGTGAATGAATCAAGGCACTGTAATGGGTGGAATCAGACTGATGCATAGAGCCTACTGGGTGCCTTCTGAGAGCTGAAAGAAAAGGATAGTATGTTGTCGACGGATAGTAATTTGGGATTAACCTCCAGGTTGGGCACAGGCAGCTGGTCCTGCTGTGATCAGGTGCCATTAGTTGCAAGTGGAAATAAAAGAGATTCTCATTTGAAGGTGAGGAAAAGGAAAGAGAGACCTGCTCAGTGTCACTTTCCCTTGTCAGAACTAAGATGCGGAGTGCTGGTTTCTAGAGCTGTATTTTAGAATGTGTTGTATTCTGGAGCTCATGGAATGCGCTGTATTCTGGAGTTCAAAGAACAGATGGAAGGAGAAAGCAGTGACAGAGTTTGCCATTCCAAGATGAGGGGGCAGCTCCTCTTCCTTCCTTATAATGCAAGTCAGGAGGGCTGTATTTATTACTGCTGTCAAACCACAGCTTCTCAGAGACTGTCTGGTACACCTAGCTGGGAGAGAAATGTGTTTAAAAAGAGGTCAGCCATGTCG
This sequence comes from Gekko japonicus, assembly GCF_001447785.1. NCBI lineage: Eukaryota > Metazoa > Chordata > Lepidosauria > Squamata > Gekkonidae > Gekko > Gekko japonicus. The sequence continues at coordinate 8,401 of NW_015166089.1, forward strand.
ATTTCAGCCCACTGCAAAGGGCCACGCTGCATCAGAAGTGTTGTCTCAGTGTTTCTCGCATGGAAAGATCAATACTGCCCTTCCCGTTGCCCCATCCTGTTAATGGAACTGATGTGATCCTTGTGCGTTTCCTGTTCGCTCTTGGATTGACTGATGGGGACCAGAGAAGCACCAGGTGTCATAGTGTGTCCTGGATGAAAAAGTGCCTCATCACTCTTTTGATGTGCACCTAAATGGCTGTGAACCTGAGCATGGTAATTAGATAGTGCCAAAAAGCAGATGTTGTCCTTCGCATCTTCACTCTCTCTCTCTCACATACACACACTGTATAAGGGGTTTAGTGACTGTGAAGGAAAGGGCTTTGAAAAACCAAGTTAAGGTTTTATATCTCTGTTGTTCACATAATCCTAGCAATAAATACAATCCAGGGCCAGGAGTACATCCCAACAGGGTGATGGAGCAGTAGCAATTTTGGTCATGGCAGTAGTTGCCTGTGAAGAAAACAGAGCCCATTTTGCACAGAACTCCTACTTACCTTAAGTCAGCCCTCTGAAAATTTCAGAGACAAAAAAATGCTATCTTGGTCAGCTTATAGCTGAAAGACTAGGAAAGTTGTCCTTTGTTGCATCACAGTTTAGTAAGGTTGAATTCAGAAGTCAAGGAGATGTTATGATAACTGGGGATCAATTCAGAAGTCTCAGTCCGGCAAAGGCATTGGTAATTGTCAGGTTTGCACACTCCCTCCTTCTCCTACCCTCTTTATACAGCGGGCTAAGATGAGGTATGAATGCAGGCACTTTATTTATTTATTGAAAATATTTGTTGATCACCTTTCCCCTTACAGTGGGTCAGAGGCTATCTGCAGGGGTAGTAAGCATTTGCTAACTGAGGTGTGTTTCTGTCCATGAAAATATTATTCTTAACCTGGACATATCTTTTATTTTTCTGCTAATTAATTGTTTGATTGATTTCTCATCTGTCAGATCCAGAGTTCTCCAAAGGCAGCCCACCAGATCATTTAAAAAATGATGCATTAAAAACAATGTGGAAAACAGCCATTCACAGGTTAAAACCAAAAACTTTCAAGTCGTTCTCTCCTGAAGTCTCCTGAAGGCCATCAGTGTCTGATCCATCCATTTTTCATATAAGACTGAATGCATTATTGCACTGCTAAGGTTTCCTTGAGGAAATGCCTTTTCCTTTTCCCATGGGACACCTTTCATGTTCTTTGTCATGTACAACAGTGCTGCTAAGTGGATAATGATGGTGATGACATCTAGGATTTATAGGGAGGGGAAACTCTTCTGGCTAGTGCCAGAGACCAAAAGATCTGTTGTCCAACCTAGACTCCATAAAGATGTGGCACTTCAGGCAAAGGGATATCGTTTGTATATCAATATTGCTCTGTAACACATGCATGAAGAAAAAGAAGGGGAAAAAAGACAGATGGCAAGGTATCCACAGGGGCTGTAACACCCACACCCCTGAGAGCCAGTAGAGAGCCAATGTGGCACATATGTGGAAAGGAAAAGTTTGGGGGGAAAGATGGAGGAAGGAGAACAGGAAACCGCCATGTGGGGATGCTTTCACCAGTGTGCATGCCTCTGCATTCACAACAACGGTGAAAGCAAAGTGAAAAACACTCCTCATGTGGAAGCAGCCTTAGTGAGGTTGTGGCTGAATCAGAGTGATTGACCAAGGACCCCTTATGCCAGTCAGTGGCTGAGATGAGATCTGGAGCTGTGATATCCCAAATCATAGTTGCTTAGCCAGCTCATGATTTACAGTGCTCCTTCTAAGCCACAGCTCACAAAACCAGCTAACAAATGACTAGAGCTTGACCAGAGTACAAGGAGCTGCCTGATATTAAGCTCCATCTAGTCCAACACTGCCTACAATCACCAGGGTCAGATTTCCAAGTCTCATCCTGAGGAGTTTCCCAGCCCTCATTTAATTGCAGTTCACTTGGAGAGCCCATTCTTTGAAGCTTTAGACACCAGATAAAAACTTTTTCGTTTGACTAGGCATTTTGCTGATTGTGTGGATTATGCACCGTCTTTGTATTGTTTTCCCTCTATGCACCCAGCTTTTGGGCAGTTTTGTTGACTGAACTGTTTTAATGAATACTTATTCTTTAATGCTACTAAATTGTTTTAATTAATTTATTTGACATACAATTGGTTTAAGTGCTTTTTACCTTATTTTGTGCTGCAGCTTGACTTTCTCATTGATTCTGATTTATTGATTGTATTGAGGTCTGTGCTTTGTTTTATTGGTTTCAGTGTATTTTAATGTTTTATACCTGTGTGTTGTGAACTACTCTGGCCTCCTTTTCTCTTTGAGAAGCCTCTAACAATGCTTAAAGGAAAAGGAAGGTACCAGGGACAGAACTTAGAAACTTCTGCATGCGAAACAATACCACTTACCTACTGCCATCCAAATAGAGTGTTGACATAGATAAAAATGGGGAAAGTGCAGGTGAAATAGACCCTTGGGTACTCTGCACTAAGAAAATTAAAACTCTGTACCAAGATAGTCACAATAGTTAACCAAAAGAAGTATAATTAATTCGATTGTCTGTATAAATTATACACATTAGGCAAATTTGCATGGTTTCTTCCATTTTGCATAATGTTATTCTGCAAGTTTCTACATACTTTATTCATTTTGTTACTTCCAGTCATAGGAAGGGCCCTGGATTCAGTCTCGCTCTTAAAGCCCTGCCTTTGGTCGTTAACCACCCTCATTGTACACAAATGTACTTTCAAGCGTATCTTCATAGACCAAAGGGCTAGAATCTTGCTCTTTAAATGAAAGATGTGACTCTTGGGAAGCTTGCTTCTCTGTGTCCTTTCTGTGGACCATTGGAATTGTGGCACACACTAAAGTTGCCAGTATGAGCTTAGGAAATTCCTGGAGATTTGGGGG